>NC_044051.1:35387936-35392936 GCF_902167405.1 Gadus morhua
GTTTAGTTACAAAACCTGCTCTTCCGGTGCTCAAATATTTCCGAGCACATGACAGGAAATGAAGCGATTCCGTCCAGCCAATAGAAAAACAAAGTAAAAACATACTGGTGTTTACATGAAGAGCAACAGATGTGATTGCTCGTGTAAAATCACCAATTGTTGACCAACGTAAGCACATCCAGTTGGATTTCTCCACACAGAGGCACACACACACACACACACACACACACACACAGACACATGCACGCACGTACGCACGCACGCATGCACAACCACACACACACACAAAAACACCATGACATGGGGCTAGCCCTCCTCCCCTTATCCAAAGTCCCTGTTCGACTTGATCAATGAGTAGCATGTTTGTTATTGGTGGAATCAATCAGAACACCCCCGCCCCCCACACCCAAATCGCTCTCTATGTGTTGTGTCTGAATCGTTGATGATGTCTGTAAGGTAAGAGAGAGTGAGAGAGAGTCAGAGTGAGAGAGGGTAAGTGTGAGAAAGAGAGAGAGAGAGAGAAAGACAGACATGCCAGGAAATGTATCACAAGGTAGAGGGTGAGACAGACAAGCCATTAGGCAGCAGCACTTCCACCATCATGACAAATAGAGAGAGAGTTAGAGACCAAGAGAGAGCTAGAGAGCGTTAGAGAGAATTAGATAGGGAGTAAGAGAGAGAGAGAGACAGAGAGTGATAGATAGAGAGTGAGAGAGGGAGAGAGACAGAGAGTGATAGATAGAGAGTGAGAGAGGGAGAGATAGAGAGAGAGAGAGAGAGAGAGAGAGAGAGAGGGAGAGAGAGGGTGAGGGAGAGAGAGAGAGAGGGAGAGGGAGAGAGAGAGAGAGAGACAGAGAGTGATAGATAGAGAGTGAGAGAGGGAGAGATAGAGAGAGAGAGAGAGAGAGAGAGAGAGAGAGAGAGAGGGTGAGGGAGAGAGAGAGAGAGGGAGAGGGAGAGAGCGAGAGATGCCTGGACTCTCCTCATGGATAACCGGGCAGAACCCCATCACCATTATAATATAATGTGCATGTATTTACCTGTATGTCAATTGTGGCACCCATTGCACTCCTGACCATCCCTGGAAGAAGGGATCCCCTACACTGCGTTTCTTCTCATGATTTCTTCCTTGCTGATTCAAGGGAGTTTTTTCTTGCCCGTGTGGGGGCATGGGTAAAGGGGGTGTCACAAATATTTGGCCTGTTAAGCCCTTTGAGACTGTAATGGTGATTAAGGGCTATACAAATAAAATTGAATTGAATTGAATTGAGATAGCGAGAGAGAGAGAGAGTGAGAGAGAGAGAGAGAGAGAGAGAGAGAGAGAGAGAGAGAGAGAGAGAGAGAGAGAGAGAGAGAGAGGGGGAGAGAGAGAGAGAGAGAGAGAGAGAGAGAGAGAGGGAGAGAGAGAGAGAGAGAGAGAGAGAGAGAGAGAGACAGAGACCGAGTGAGAGAGAGTGTACAACACAACACGATTCCGACAGTATTGTCTGTGACCAGCAACTGGTGCTGAAGATGTAATCTCAGGTCACACCTAGCGAGAGGTAGAACAGAGGAGCAGTCTTGGGTTACAGATTCAGAGAGTTCACACACTAGGCCAACCCATAGAACAGAACGGGACTCATTTTGCCAGACCCGGCAGAGAAGCCATTTAAAAAATAGAATGCAGGCAATTACATGTGACGACCCAAAAACAAAGATGGTTCCTTTTCCACTAACTAAGTGTGAATTGGTGTGTATCGTTGTGTGTTTATGTGTGTGCTTGTGTGTGACTATCGACAACTACCAGTGTTCGAAGGCCTGTCTCTATCTGGATTGCCGCAAACCAAATGTTCTTATCAACCAAACAAAAACAGGAAACCGCTTTTCGGCGATTTCATCTGCACTGCTCTGATCGGCTGGCTTGTCGAGGTCTGTAAACCCGGGCGTGCCCAAACGATTATCCCCTCTAATACAGTTCAGCTGACGACGACGTGTGTTTGTGTGTGTGTGTGTGTGTGTGTGTGTGTGTGTGTGTGTGTGTGTGTGTGTGTGTGTGTGTGTGTGTGTGTGTGTGTCTGTGTCTGTGTGTCTGTGTTTCTGCGTGTGTGTGAGTGTGTGAGTGTGTTTGTTTGTGCTAGTTATTTTTGTTTTAGAATGTGGCAACATTTTACTGTACACTTCTGTGTGTGAACTCGAAGATGCCTGGTGTCAGTCAATTTGGGTGATATAGGGGACGAGAGAGGAGAGAGAGAGAGAGAGAGAGAGAGAGAGAGAGAGAGAGAGAGAGAGAGAGAGAGAGAGAGAGAGAGAGAGAGAGAGAGAGAGAGAGAGAGAGAGAGAGAGAGAGAGAAATAGATAGCAAGGGAGCGAACGCGTCAAATACAATACTGTCTTTGAGTGTGTGTGTGTGGTTGTGTGTGTGTCTGTGTGTCTGTGTTTCTGCGTGTGTGTGAGTGTGTGTGCAAGTGTTTGTTTACGTGTGTTTGTTTACGTGTGTGTGTGTGTGTGTGTGTGTGTGTGTGTGTGTGTGTGGGTGTTTACGTGCTTTCGTGCGTCTAACACCGCATGCCCAGGTTCCGTCCTCATACCCTCCACAATGCCTCTCTTTATCACAGTGAGCCCACCAGCACAACACTGGACGCAGCACAGTCACAGGCATTGTAAAATCACTCCATTCCCCCCCCCCCCCCCTCCCCGCCCACCCCACTGTATCCGGTCAGACTTCCCCCCCACGGCCTGACACACTTCCTGTGTCCCTGGAGCTGCTACGGTGGCCCAGCCGGGGTCAAACAGCACCAGTGTGACATTTCTCCTGTTTGTCTTTTTTGCTAGAAGCGGATCCATTGTCTCGCACACACACACGCACACACACACATGCACAGATACACAAACATTCACACACACACACACGCATACACAAAAAGTTGCTTAAACACACTCACACACACATGCATACACAAAAAGATGCTTAAACACACTCACACACACATGCAAATCCCCATACAGATACACAAACACACACACACACACACACACACACGATGCACAGACACACATGCACAGATACACAAACATTCACACACACACACACACACGCATACACAAAAAGATGCTTAAACACACTCACACACACATGCAAATCCCCATACAGATACACAAACACACACACACACACGATGCACAGACACACATGCACAGATACACAAACATTCACACACACACGCATGCACGCAAAGATGCTTAAACACACTCACGCACACACACACCCACAGCCACACACAGATACACAAACACACACACACACACACATACACATACGGGTGTGTGTTTGTGTGTGTGTGAGATTGAGGATGATGCATGAACGAATACTTTCAAAATACACCCAAATGGAGCTATTTGATGGGTATTCTTCGTTGGTTCACGGTTCATGGATTGTAGCAGTCAGCATTTGAGATTTTTGCATCTAAGGCAACTTGTGCTTTAGAAACCCTTTCAATTATTCAGTTGATCATAATTGATTTCAATGAAATCGATAAAATGATATCTATGTGTCTTTCTCTCTCTATACATATATATATATATATATATATATATATATATATATATATATATATATATATATATATATATATATATATATATGTATATGGATACATAATGCATGACAGAAATGTATGCTGGCACACGTCAGGGTACTAAATGTGAAGTGATAATGGTGATAATACCAGGCCTAATGGAAATCTCTCTTGCTGATTCTGTCCTCCCGTTCCTCTCCACTCCTCTCCTCTCCTCTCCTTTCCTCTCTTCTCCTTTCCTCTCCCCTCTCTCCTCTCCCCTCCCCCCTCCCCTCTCCCCTCCTCTTCCCTCCTAATCCCTCCTCTTCTCCTCTCCTCTCCTCTCCTCTCCTCTCCTCTCCTCTCCCTTCCTTTCCTCCCTTCTCCTCTCCCCTCCTCTCCCCTCCTTTCCCCTCTCCTCCTCTCCCCTCCCCTCCTCTCCTCTCCTCCCATCTCCTCTCTTCCTGTCCTTGTTATCGTAGTTTAGAAAAAAGGGACATTTTGTGATTCTGCAAAGAGCCGGGCTAATAGGAATATGAGTGTGTGTTTCTGTGAATGGGTCTCTGCGTCACCTCACTCACTATCTTTCCTTCTCTCCTCCTTCCTTCCTTCCTTCCTTTCTACTCGTATATCTCATTTCTACTCTCTACTCTTTCTACAGTTTATTTGAAGTGACTCACCACACAAACACAATCTATCCAAGTGACAAAACCTAGTGCAAGGAAAGATACACACTCACACACACAGGAAATACACACAAGTGTAACGAAATGCACGTGCGCACACACACACACACACACACACACACACACACACACACACACACACACACACACACACACACACACACACACACACACACACACACACACACACACACACAGGAAATACACACACAAACTAGATCTCCTGCTCTGCTGACCTATAAAGAACCAAAACCAGGTGAACGTTCTAGTTTAGTTCCTCCATGTTCCTCGGGGAGCACGCACACACACACACACACACACACACACACACACACACACACACACACACACACACACACACACACACACACACACACACACACTCTCAAACATTAGAGCACATACACATACACACAAAGTATGCACACCACACACACACAACAACCACACACAACACCCACACACATTAAACCCACACACACAGCACACAATCACTGGCTACAGACAGAATGGAAATTGTGGAATGTTGCCAGATATCTGTATAAAGTTTGTGCATGTGTGTGTGTGTGTGTGTGTCTGTGCCAGTATGTGTGCTCCAGATTGTATGTGTGCGTCTGTGACATGTGTGTGTGTGTGTATGTGTGCTCGAGTTTTCATGTGTGTGTGTGAGTTTCCTCCAATGTGTGTGTGTGTTCCAGTATGTGTGCTCCAGATTGTATGTGTGTATAAGTGTATGTGTGTGTGAACTCCAGTGTTTGTGTTCGTGTATGTGCTCCAGTGT
>NC_044051.1:35400436-35407936 GCF_902167405.1 Gadus morhua
ATTTTCTGTAAGGCCTTATGCTACTCCTGATTGAGCAGTTTCCTGTTTGTCCCATCGTTGACATGTTGCCAGTGCACAGTCCTCTCTCCTAGAGCTCTAGCTTAGCAGACACGAGACACCCTGCTCTTAAGGGAGTCTAAGGTAACCCAGAGAGACCTAGCCCATAAGCTGGTTCAGGTGGCTAAGGGTTAGCGCTTTCACACATGGAGGATAAATGTCGAACAGTTCCGAACAACAGATACAAAGCGAGCTACGGTAAACACATCCTTTTCCAAGGATAACAAACCAGTTCAACCCAATCCAAACAAGAGCAGCAGAATGTAAACTGAACCGTACTGAAACGACGTGGAGGTGAAACAGTCACTTTGGGACGACGAAGGATCGCTTTTAGCGGCATTGGCGAACAAGTCTTGCCCTAGGAGGAGTGAGTGCACTCAGGTAAACAAAATGTTTACATTAAAGTTGAAACCACGGCCAACTCCCCAAACTCCTAACCTAGAGACGCAAGAACGCAAGGAAGCAAGAAAGATTGAATGACTGACTTATATATGACTGACAATGACTAATCTATCTCGAGTGGCAATGTACGACAACACCAGCGATAATTCAATTCAATTGAATTTATATAGTCCTAAATCAGCGGTACATTTTCAAAGGGCTTAACCGGCCATATATCTATAATCCCCCCCCCCCCCCCCCCCCCCCCTCTCTGACCCTAGCCCCCCAGAGGGCAAGAACAACTCCCTTGAATAGCAAGGAAGGCATCTTGGGAAGGAACGCAGAACTGGGGACCCCTCCTTCCATGAGTGCAAAGGGTGCCATAATTGATCTAAGATAAGGTGTACCTTATACATCCCGGGAGAATGACGTAGCTGTTGGTGGCCCGAGGACGTAGCACGCCGTCGTTGTGCCGGGGGTGGGGGTGGGGGGGGGGGGATGTAGCTCCCAGACGTAGCATGTCCCCCTCACGCCCCTTTGTTTCGTTCTTCCCTGGCCTCAGGTGGGGGACGTGATGCTCATCAAGGAGAACGAGACCTTCCCGTGCGACCTCATCCTGCTCTCGTCGTCCCGGGACGACGGCACCTGCTTCGTCACCACGGCCAGTCTGGACGGAGAGAGCAGCCACAAGGTGAGCACCCAGTGGGACACCACCAGGACCTCACACACACTCTTTCTTTATGGGGACGCGTCTCGCTCAACTCACCGATGGTCACGGTGCTGACGACGGTGAGGCGGGCCGTGGAACGTTGTCCGTCTGCTCTCCTCTTTCCCTTGTAGCGGAAAACATCCGTCCATCTCTGTCTATGTCTCCTTCTCTCTCTCTCTCTCTCTCTCTCCCTCTCCCTCTCCCTCTCCCTCTCTCTTTCTCTTTCTCTTTCTCTCTCTCTCTCTCTCTCTCTCTCTCTCTCTCTCTCTCTCTCTCTCTCTCTCTCTCTCTCCCTCTCCCTCCCTCTCCCTCTTTCTCTTTCTCTTTCTCTTTCTCTCTCTCTCTCTCTCTCTCTCTCTCTCTCTCTCTCTCTCTCTCTATCTCTCTTTCTGATTCAAAGGGCTTTATCAGCATGGGAAACGTCCATGTACATTAAGATACAACATCTTAATTCTAAGATATAGTAAAATAAGATACCATACATGCTAGAAAATAATAATAACACAAAATAGATTGCAATACAATCATTAAAAAATGCTATATAATACAAATGTTGCACTATAAAATAAGGCTATATTATTAGAATCTAATAATATGGCCTTATCTAATGATTAGATCATGTGGTACTGGTTTGGTTAGGGTTAATCAAACTATGTCCTGGGACTAGGTCACAGACCGACTGGTCTTTACCATCTCCGTAACATTGTTGACAGTAAATGACACTATATATTGTTGAAAATATATAGTGCCCTAAAACATGCATGTCTAAGTGTCTCTCTCTCTCTCTCTCTCTCTCTCTCTCTCTAGACGTACTATGCAGTGCAGGACACTAAGGCCTACACCACAGAAGAAGAAGTTGACTCAATCAAGGCCACCATAGAATGTGAACAACCACAGCCTGACCTCTACAAGTCAGTACAACCCCTGTGTCTGTGTGTGTGTGAGTGAGTACGTGTGTGTGTCACACACACATACACGCACACCTAGTTTGTATACACACACAGACACACACATGCAACACCTTCACCCAGCGAGCCAACTGCTCATTTCAACATACCCACCTTATTTCTCCACAACGTCTAAAAAGCCTTTTTGCTGTTGTGTCATTCTCGTTAAACCTTCCTCTTGTTCTTCACTCGTCCTTCTACATTTGCTTCCCGCTCTTTGCAGGTTCGTGGGCCGGGTTAACATCTACATGGACAACGAACCGGTCGCCAGGTATAACCACTAGAATCCAAGCGTTCCTGTTTGTTCCTCAGTGGTTCTTTACCTCAGGGCAGACAGGAAATGACCTCATCACGGAGGTCGTGTTGCTTTATAGATGGGTACACGATTTAGAAGTGAACTCGTGAAAAATTTTAACATTTTATTAATCATTTGAGTGTTTTTTATTCCTGTATTTTGTCTTGTTGTAAACCGCATTTAAGTATCTAGGAAAGCGCTTTAAAATAAAAAGGTATTATTATCAAGAATCAACAAGGTCAAAAAGGCACATTGGCAGGCAGGAATACAAATCACTTTTTTATATTTGCTAGCTGCTCTTGTGAGCAGCTTGTTGCTCGCATCATGTTCAACAAACACAACAAACGTTATGTATTAATCATTTATTTTTCATTCAGAAAGCGTGTTGCAAAATCACATTAAATATTTGCGCTTTTAAGTCTATTCGTGTGCTTACAATCCTGCGGATGCAACCGCAATAATGTCCCTGATGAATGAACTTGAATGTAACCCCACTCTCACCCAGGCCTCTGGGATCCGAAAACCTGCTGCTGCGAGGAGCGACTCTGAAAAACACAGCGTACATCTATGGTGAGGTCGGGCTGGATACACTGGTTATCCAGCGCACTATTTACACATGCTAGCTACAGGGCTAGCATGTCCATCAGAAGGGAGCGAGAAGGGAGATTGATTCTTGGAGATTTCAATTATGTACCAATGGGTGGACAACTAAAACTATACGCCTGTCTATGTTTTAATAAACTGAGCTGAACTGAACTGAATACCCACGCAGAGGAAATTTTATCTAGCCCGTGAAAATCTTGTTGTTTACGTTCTCTCCAACCATTCTTTCTTTATTTCTTCTTCCTTTCGTTAGCGGTGGCAATCTACACGGGCATGGAGACCAAGATGGCCCTCAACTACCAGACAAAGACTCAGAAACGCTCGGCTGTAGAAAAGTGAGCCTTTACTGTCTCTCTCTCTCTCTGTCTCTCTCACTGTCTCTCTCTAACTGGATTTGCCACATTTACACGGCGAGACACAATCTGGTTTAAATCGACCCACGTCTTTCTGTATCGGAGGGTTCGTGTTTCTGTCAGAGCCCCAGCCTCCCGCCACTCATCTGTTCGGCCTCATCCCACCCCCCCACCCCCCCCCCCCCCCCCCCGCCACCCCTTCATTCAGTTACCGGTCCATCCCACTGTTTACATCCTCCCGCTCTCTGACATGTCCTTCTTCTTCTGCTGTTGTTACCTTCACTCGCAATTCAGAAGAAGGACTTCTGTGTTAAAATAACTGAAACGAGGTTCTTGCCCGAGACATTTTCCCTCCATAACTAAATAAATGCTTGGAGATTTCAATTATGTTCCAATGGATGGACAACTAAAACTATATGCCTGTCTATAGTATTCCACCTTCATTTAGATATGAAGGTGGAATACGAATATTGATAGATGTATTAAGTCAAATGGCGCTTTAATACACTGTGTACTAAATGATACCATTTGATTTATAGCATTTGTCCATTGCCCTTTGTTAAATACTGTGTGTAAGAATTCTCCTTTCAAGCATGGAAAGATACTGACGTAAAGTGTTCCCCTTACTCTCTCCCCCCTCCCTTACTATGTTTCTTCACCATTGAGAAGTCTGGCATTTGTTTACAGGCTTACTTTGTCAAAAATTACATCAGCTCTGTGATTTGTAATACGTTTATCGACGTTGGACCAAACAGTTCAATGTAAAAATGCTGTTACTTGTATACTACGACCTATACGTTTACATTTACATCGTTAATGTACAGATTTGAAGTACCTACTGGCACCTTGCAAGCCAGTACTGGCCGACATAGTCGTTGGGAAGGGAGGGCTGAGAGAGAGAGAGTGGCCATTGGCCACCTTCATTTTCACACACTGGACCTTTAAATGTAACCCACAGCACCTTTAAAGTTGATCAAGTCTCAAAAAGATAAAGATTATATGAACGTGTATCTTAAAGGGACACTGTGTAAAAATTACTCCCATCAATTGTATATTGCATTCAAACTAATAGTGCTCGCTTGTTCAAAAATCTACGGTGGGCGGTATGTGCCAAGAAGCTGTGTCATGACATCCAATACGACCTCATCGAGTCATTCGAGTGATGATGAGGTTCGTTATTTCAAACAAATTTCAAACTGCATTGAATCATTAGTGTAAGCTAATGATGTATGAGTAATTACTCCTCGAGCAAGATAGTGAATTATTTCAGTCATCATTCACGCTGGCTCAGAGTGAAAACGCGTTTGCATTTCCTGTACCACGTAGTGCTTTTTGTCCCTCTCGGCAGTTCATAGGCCGGAAGAACATGGAAGCCTCCATGAAGCTTACCCGTCCTATGTAACTACATATTAATTATTCTTCGCTCAGGAGGATAAGTGAGATTTTCGGCAGAGATAATTTTACACCAATGAGGACTTATTTATGAATGAATACGTTGATTTGAGGTAATAAATGACTTAAAATATTACACAGTGTCCCTTTAAGTGGCCGGAGGATTTAATCATCCAGAATCCAGAATAAGTCAACATCCTAAAGGAAGGTCTCCGACCTCTCTGTCCTCCATCGCCCCCTGCAGGTCAATGAACGCCTACCTGGTGGTGTACCTGTGCATCCTCATCGGCAAGGCCTTCATCAACACGGTGCTGAAGTACGTCTGGCAGGCCGACCCCAACCAGGACGAGCCCTGGTACAACAACCGCACCGACGCCGAGAAAGAGAGGCACATAGTGAGTCTGCTGTCGCTAGGGCCAATGCTACCACCGCAACTGCTGCTACTGCTACTGCTGCTACTGCTACTGCTGCTACTGCTACCGCTGCTACTGCTACTGCTTTTCTGTTATGTTATTTCTTCTTACTGTTCCTGTTTTCCGTCCTTTCTTCTCCTTTTCCTGCTACTGACCTCGACTCGCTCCTTCATCTCGGTGCCCTGTCTCTCCTCCCCTGACCTCTCACCTTCTTTGTGTCCTCCCCTCACCTGCTCTCCCCTCACATCTCCTCCCCTCCACTCACCTCCCCTCCTGCTCCTCCCCCTTCTCCCATCCCCTCCCCTCCCCCCCTCACCTCACTACGCCTTCACCCAAACGCCCCTTACCTCCTCTCCTCTCCCCTCGCTCTCCTCCTCCCCCTGCACTCAATCTCCTCTCCTCTCCTCCACTCACCCCACCACGCCTAAATGTACTGCCTCCTCACCTCCTCTCCTCTCCCTCTTCTCCTCCCCCCCCCCCCCCCTCCCCATACTACGACTCTCACCTCCTCTCCCCTCTCCCCCCCCCCCTCCAGGTGATCCGTGCGTTCACGGACTTCCTGGCGTACATGGTGCTCTTCAACTACATCATCCCCGTCTCCATGTACGTCACGGTGGAGATGCAGAAGTTCCTGGGCTCCTACTTCATCATGTGGGACGACGACATGTACGACAAGGAGCTGGGCGAGAGCGCCGTCGTCAACACCTCCGACCTCAACGAGGAGCTGGGCCAGGTGGGTACCGCAACGGGGGGGGCAGGTGTTTCGCGGGGTGGGGGTGGGGTCGGGGGAGTTGGAACGGATGTATGTAGGGTCGTTATTGGACGGAAAGATGAAGCCGTTGTCTAAACTGACCATCTACAGACTTACCGTCTCTAGTTTATTGCTTTCAGAGTGTAATGATGTTATTAATATATATTTAGCTTTTTTTATATTGACATGTATTCTCCACTTAGTCATATACCATTTATGTCACAGTAAATTTTAGCTTACAGGTTCTAATGTATGTATTTGTATATAGATTCGAAAGGAAAATAGGAAAGAAAAAAAAAGATTATCTTTTTTAGTTTTGAATGAATTATTTGTTCAAAATATGAGATATTTTGTTGATATAATATTTTATATAACATAATATATCATAATATTCTATAATAAGCCATTTAGCTATCGCTCCACTTCTAGACGACGAACCATGTCACGTTGTCACCCCATACATCTTAAGGAACTCAAATTCATCACTCAGTAACCCAGGCACTCACTCACTCGCGCACTCACTCACACACACACACACACACACACACGCACACACACACACACACACACACGCACACAGCAAACGCACACACACACACACACACACACACACACACAAACACGTCATTTACTACTGAATGTTTAAGTAGTAAAGTAAGTCTTAAGTTAACCACTCCATAGTCCAAGAAAACAGCATCGCAGGCTCACCATTAGTTAGTTGAGATTGTGAACAAAACCATTAGTGACCTTACACCTCTTGACAACCCCACACTTCCTATGAACTTCCCGGTTCACAAAGTAAAAGCCTCTCACCCTGTGCGTGGGTCTGCAGGTGGAGTACGTGTTCACGGACAAGACGGGCACGCTGACGGAGAACAACATGGAGTTCATCGAGTGCTGCGTGGACGGACACGTCTATGTACCCCAGGCCATCTGCAACGGACAGGTGGACACACGGGGGTGGTGGGGGAGGGAGGGGGGGAGGAGGGAGAGGGAGAGAGGGAGGGAGGGAGGGAGGGAGGGAGGGAGGGAGGGAGGAGAGAAGGAGAGGGGAGGGACGGGGGAGGGAGAGAGGAGGGAGGATGAGACAGGGAGGAGAGAAGGAGAGGGGAGGGAGGGGGAAGGGGAGGGAGGGAGGGAGGGAGAGGGGAGGGAGGGAGGAGAAAAGGAGAGGGGAGGGAGGGGGAAGGAGAGGGGAGGGAGGGAGGGAGAGGGGAGGGAGGGAGGAGAGAAGGAGAGGGGAGGGAGGGAGCGATGGATGGATTGATGATAGGTGGGTTTGTGAAGGGGTGATCGATTAATGGACTCAATAAGAAGGGTCATTTAATGGAAATGCAGCGATAGTTAATGGAATGTATAATCAAATATATAATACATAAAGGTAGGATATATAACAGTATACAGGCATAAATGTAGAGTAAATGGAGCTCGATACGACATCTTGTTGACGAATCTGCAGGTTAAATGTTTGAACGGACCTTCAAATTGGTTCACAGAGTTTCTAATTGAATCGATCGATTGACCAATGTATCGATTGTGATGTTCACCTGTCAGGTGATGCCAGGGTCAGACACTATGGACATGATCGACTCCTCCCCA
>NC_044051.1:35410436-35427936 GCF_902167405.1 Gadus morhua
TCGATATTGCCATGATCGGACTCTGGTCGCCGTCCGTCACCTTTGCGACCAGTGCGCTCACAGCCTGGGCAGTAGTACATAGGTAGATGTCCTGCTTTCACTCTATTAGGTAGTCTAGACGGACAGACTGCTAGCACATTAAAGCTCTTAATGACAGCTGGCTCTTCGGATAATCGGAAAGTCATTTGTAATGACCTGTGTGTTTATTTGTGTGTATGCGTGTTCAACTGTGTGTGTGTGTGTGTGTGTTTATTTGTGTGTGTGTGTTCAATTGTGTGTGTGTGTGTGTGTGTGTGTGTGTGTGTGTGTATTTGTGTGTTGTGTGTGTGTGTCCGACTATGTGTGTGTGTGCGTGTGTGTGTTTGTGTGTGTGTGTTCAATTGTGTGTGTGTGTGTGTGTGTGTGTGTGTGTGTGTTCGGCCCAGGTTTGAACTTTTGGAGGTGTTGACCTTCGACTCCGTCAGGCGGAGGATGAGTGTGATCGTCAGAGCCAGCACCGGTAAACACACACACACACACACACACACACACACACACACACACACACACACACACACACACACACACACACACACACACACACACACACACACACACACACACACACACACACACACGTGCACAGTATAAAAACATTCTTCTACACCAATGCAATGTGTGTGTGTGTGTGTTCAGGTGAGGTGTATCTGTTCTGCAAGGGGGCCGATTCCTCCATCTTCCCCCGGGTGGTGTCTGGCAAGGTGGAGGAGGTCAAGGACCGGGTGGAGCACAACGCAATCGTGAGTGTCAACACACACACACAAACACACACACACACATACACACAAACAAACACACACACACTAAATACAATCAGCTGGGTTGTTTGGGTTTTCTGATTATGTTTTACCAATAGTACTACCAATGTGCATGTGCGTGTGTGTGTATGTGCTTGTGTATGTGTGTGTGCATGTCCTTGTGTGCGTGTGTGTGTGCTGTAGGAGGGGCTGCGGACGCTCTGCGTGGCCTACCGGGCCCTGACCCCGGAGCAGTACGAGGAGACGTACCGGCTCCTGAACGAGGCGCGGCTGGCCCTCCACGACCGCGACCGCCGGCTGGCCGAGGCCTACGACCAGATAGAGACCCAGCTGGTGCTGCTGGGGGCCACGGCGGTGGAGGACAGGTGGGGGGGGGGGGCCACACTGGGCTGTAGCACGCTGCTAAGGGGCTAGCCTCCATATCCTGTCTTTCTTTACTAGTTCTGTACAACGATGTCAAGGGAAGATGTCAAGGAGGAAGTTTATATGTACATATATATATATATATATATATATATATATATATATGGTTTGTATTCACACCAGTGGGAGATCAATTGAATCAACCCAAACCCTTCAATTAAACACAACTTTATCGATCATCCCAGGCTGGACAAGGAGGTGGCAGTACTAAGTGTTGACCCCCTTTTTAACTTCACTGTATGTAAAACGTTATTTTTGCAAACATGTGACCAATACAACTTTGAACTTGAACGTGAACTAGTGTAGTGATGTATTTAAATACCAAAACAAACGGAAAACTGTATTGATCATCGCAGGCTATAAGAGTATAGTGATATATTTTCAGTACAAAACCCCCCCCCAGAAAACTTGATTGATCGACATAGGCTGTAAGAAGAGGCGACAGTATCACATTATTGATGTAGTTTCAATATTTAAAAAAAACAACAACTTTATGGGCCATCCCGGGCTGTGAGATCAGGCGGCGACACGATACGGCGATGCAGATGATAAACAACTTGATGGATCCCCCCCTAGGCTCCAGGAGGAGGCGGCCGACACGGTTGAGTCGCTCCATCAGGCGGGCATGAAGGTGTGGGTGCTGACGGGCGACAAGATGGAGACGGCGGCGGCCACGTGCTACGCCAGCAAGCTGTTCCGCCGCGGCACGCGCGTGCTGGAGCTCACCACCAAGCGCACCGAGGAGCAGAGCCTGCACGACGCCCTGTTCGACCTCAGCCGCACCGTGCTGCGGCCCCACCGGGAACCCAGCGGCCTGGGCCTGGACCCCGACCCCGTCTCTGGGTGAGGCGCCGCGGGATGAGCGTGATGAGCTTCCAGACGTTCACAAATCTGCTCCTTTCTTTGTTTGTCGTTTGATTTGTTCCGTGCCTTCGTGCACTGGTCACCGCGTCTTTTCGATTTGTTCACTCGTTTGTGTCGATGGGTTCGTTCATTTCGTCAGTTCACTCGTGCACTCGTTTGCTCGTTCGTTCGTTCATGTCTTTATTTCTCCTCTCCTTTATTCGCCTGTTTGGTCGTTCGTTCGTTCTTACATTCCCTTCTTTCATTTGTTCACTCGTTTGTCCATTCATTCATTCATCAATTCACCTGTTCACTTGTTTGCTCCTTCATCCATCCATGAATTTATTTCTTCTCTCGTTTGTTCACTCGTTTGTCCATTCATTCATTCATCAATTCACCCGTTCACTCACTTGCTCCTTCGTCCATCCATGAATTTATTCCTTCTCTCTTTTGTTCACGCGTTTGCTCGTTCGTTCATTCATGCATTCCCTTCTCTCATTGTGTACTTACTACTCGATCATTCATTCATCAATTCACTTGTTCACTCATTTGCTCATGTCTGGAAAAAAACCCAATGACGTCTGATGAATGATGTCGTCCTTCATTCATTCATCCACCCGTTCATCCGTTCACCCCCCTCTCAAGCCTCTCGGGGGAGTGCAGTGACTTCGGGCTGATCATCGACGGGGCCACCCTGTCGGCCGTGCTGCAGCCCGGCCCGGAGGCCTCCAGCGCCGGGGACTACAAGGAGATCTTCCTGGAGATCTGCCGCAACTGCAGCGCCGTGCTCTGCTGCCGCATGGCCCCGCTGCAGAAGGCCCAGGTAAGGCACAGGAAGTCATGGGTGGACCCTTCCCACTGTAATCAGTGGGAGCACCTCCTGTGATCGACAGGCTGGATGGAATCCCCCGAACCAATCAGGGAAGAGATGCCCTGATTGGTTGAGAAATAAGCTGAGGGCGGTCTAAAATGGAGGTGGTTTCATGTAGTAGAGTTGTTGGGATTTGTATAGGATGTGTTGGGGCTCAATTTAACTTCTCATCTTTCATTGAACACACTATAGCGTCCAGTCCGGGGCGTGGTTTAATGTCACATACTGTATAATCTTCCTTCTCTCTCTATAAAATGCCTGCTACTAGTTTTCCTCATATATATTTTTTTCAATTCTTTGTCTTCTTTTTATTGGACTGAATCTCATTGCAGAATGAAAACTAGGATAGCAAAATAAAAGCCCGCCCTGGTACACTAGGTCAACCGCCTTGTCTCGCCAAAAAGCGGTCAACTAGAGATACAGCCAACATGTGTAAATAGCTGAGGGAAAGCCTGTAGACAAAACACATAAGGACTTTTACTTTGTCAACCTTCCGTATCTCGTTAGCATTGGAGCTAATCGTCCCGCGTGCTGTCCCTGTAGATCGTGAAGCTGATCAAGGCGTCCAAGGAGCACCCCATCACGCTGGCCATCGGGGACGGGGCCAACGACGTCAGCATGATCCTGGAGGCCCACGTGGGCATCGGTCAGTCCCACAGTGCTCCGTTTCTCTGAGTCAAACTGAGTAAAAACTTTACCGTTGCACCTTCTTAAAGATGACATATTATACCACCAGGTGTGAGTGTGATTAGCCGTTACAAGCCGTTATGAAAATCTGCCTCTTCTGACATCACAAGTTGGCGCGTCCACCTAGATGTGTGCTGGATAGATCTAAAACGGCTTGTAACGGCTAATCACACTCACACCTGGTGAAATAGTATGTCACCTTTAAGGTTTTGCGGGGTCGGGCCCAGCTCTCTGCAAGGAGGGATAATCTTAAATTTGTCAAGAAAATCGGTTGCTCGACCCGCTAGTATGCTTACCATGGTTGGCTATACGCCCTGAAGCGTTTAAGATTCGATTAGATTCTAGCCTCACGGCTAGACAGTGGGTTGCAGAAGCGAGAGAATGACATGTAGAATGACATGGACCACAGGTGGGAATCGAAACCTTGAACGTTGTCTAGCCTGTGGGCTAGACAGTGGGTTTTGTTTCCTCTTTTCCTCAACCCGCTTCCTGTCCCCTTTTCACTGTCCGGTCTTTCAAAGCACAAAAGCCAATTTATATATTAAGATTAAAAAGGAGAGAAAATGTCCACGGCCCGAATGGAAGCCAGTGGAAGTCTCTCACTCTCTGCTTCTTCTCCATCTTCTTCTGCTTCCCGTCCCTGTCCGGCTTTCCCCCCAAGGCATCATGGGTAAGGAGGGTCGGCAGGCGGCCAGGAACAGCGACTACGCCATCCCAAAGTTCAAGCACCTGAAGAAGATGCTGCTGGTGCACGGACACTACTACTACATCCGCATCTCCGAGCTGGTGCAGTACTTCTTCTACAAGGTGAGCAGGAGCTCGCCACCGCCACGTCCGGGCGTTCAGCGTTCACAGTATCAGTGCGGAAGATGGGTCATGTTCATATGGATGTCTCTCTCTCCCTCTCTCTCTCTCCACCGCAGAACGTGTGTTTCATCTTCCCCCAGTTCCTCTATCAGTTCTTCTGTGGCTTCTCGCAACAGGTCAGTACAAGCATGTGAGTGTGTGTGTGTGTGTGTGTGTGTGTGTGTGTGTGTGTGTGTGTGTGTGTGTGTGTGTGTGTGTGTGTGTGTGTGTGTGTGTGTGTGTGTGTGTGTGTGTGTGTGTGTGAGGCATAGAGTGGATGCACACATATGTTATGGACCACAGCTCACCTGCTCCACTCGCTTGCTCACATGTACATTACCACACACCCGCTATAAAAACACAGATGTGCACTGCTAAACACACAGACCAAAATATACAACACACAATGCACACAATGTAAAACTAACCCCTGATCCTTCTCCTCCACACCTCCTTCTCCTCTTCCCCCTTCTCTTGCCCCTTCCTCCATACCTCCTCTTCCTCCCCTTCCTCCATACCTCATCCTCCTCTTCCTCCTCTCCCTTCATCCATACCTCCTCCTTTCTCCTCCTCCTTCTACCTCCTCCTCCTCCTCCCTCCTCCTCCTTTCTCTCCCCCTCCTCCCCCTCTCCCTCCCCCAGCCTCTGTACGACACGGCCTACCTGACGCTGTACAACATCAGCTTCACCTCGCTGCCCATCCTGCTCTACAGTCTGATGGAGCAGCACATCAACATAGACATCCTGAGGAAGGACCCCACCCTCTACAGGTGGGCCGGGCTCCTGTGTTACCGTGGTGGCCATCTGGTCCATCTCTAGCGGACCCTCTGAACCAAGGAGAGCCCCCGGAGTGTATCAGATGCTAAGAGCAGTCAGGACACAACCAGTGCTTCTGGTCAATAATGTTCCAAGTTTTTTTTTTTAAGAGACACCTCTTCCGTTTAGAAAATAAAAACTTGACTTAAAAACTTGTTTTTTAAAGTTTTTAAGACTATTGCTTTAAGCAAGCAAGGAATCCTATGAGCCCTGCCTAGGTATTGGTAGTGGTAACAGTACTACAACGTTAGCGTCATTCTGTTGCTTCCTCCAGGGATATCTCAAAGAACTGCCTGCTGCGCTGGCCCATCTTCATCTACTGGACCATCCTGGGCGTGTACGACGCCATGGTCATGTTCTTCGGCGCTTACTTCCTGTTTGACAACACCACCTTCACAAGCAATGGACAGGTAGCCTGTAAAAAAAATTCCAAAACTACAACACGCTCTTATTTTGTAGTGATGTTGCGGTTCCTTCCCTTTCTCTAGAGTTGAATGCTACAGTCTGTCGCACACTTTATCGTTTTGTCATCGGTTTTCTTTTTTTGTTGTCCTCACACACACAATGGGTTAGCTGGCAGTAAGACTATTCCTGAGTAATGTTTAGGTTAAGTTAAGTTTTGTGTTTTAAGTTCAACCAGGTGTCCACTGATTCAGACCTCAACGACGTATCAATGGCGGTTGAGAAGCTCATTTAAGGCATTTCAACCCTTAAGTCTGAAAACAACATAAGATAAAAAATGTGACTAAATCCATTGATCAAATCCGAATGGAATGTATGGCAATAAGTTGACTTTAAAATATGTATTAAATAGTCAAGAAATGATTTTAGCTAGTTCTTTGATATAAGATAACTGTAATGGCAATTTGAAGATATCAGCCAGAGTAAGCTGGATATCGAAATTATCCAACCGGAAATAAAAAAACTTTCTAAAGCCACCCCCCAAAGCTTTTGCAACCAGTAGCAGATATTGTGCTTAGCTTAAAAGTGTAGTTTTTTTTTTTCAACTTATTTAAAACTGATACATGTACGACACATTTTTATTGTGCTATATGTATCGTCGGTTTACTTATGCCATATCCTCAACTTCTGTATAACTAAACCCTCAATTCAACAGACCCCCCCCCCCCCCCCCCCCCTCCCCGCCTTGTCTCCCAAACCCTGATACTCTATTATTTGACCTTCCAACGGCAGACGTTTTGTTTGATTCTCGACTCAATTGATTTTTTCCCACCTATTGCCTTGTTGATGATTATGTTGTTATGATCTTTCTTTCTTTCGAATGCTCTCTTTTCTGCCCTCTATTTCTACCCTTTCTTCAAAATTTTCTGACTTATTTTTTTCGTTGCCATTTCTTGGTTATGCCTCTCTTCTTCCTGCCCTTACCCCCCCGCCCCTCTTAGCTAATGACATCCAACACACAGATGGTAAGCTGCCCCTTTATTTCCTCCTCCATTTTGTGTTCCCACTCTTTCCTCCTACCTTTCCTCCGACTCCTTTCCTCAGTCCACTGCCTGCCTGTTTGGTCTCTCCTCGTGGTGCCATATCATAAACAAACCAAACACACCTACACATCGACAACACAACAAAATAAAAAGCACACATTACATACACATTGTTAACCGTCCATCCATCCAATAGCTGTTCACCGTTCATCCCATGTCCCTCCCTTGATTGCTTGCCACGGACCAATGAGCTTCAGGCATTCTTAGCGAACCACAACCACCCTAGTCCAACTCATTCCATGTCTCCCGTGTTTTGTTGTGCTGTCCAAACACGTTTCTTGTGTTTAGTTTGCAGTCATAGCTTTATAGTAGCATTTGTTATAGTACCCTAGGATTCAAACGAGTTTGAGGATAGTTCAGTAATTTACGAGTTACTTACAAAGTTTCAGCCAGAAGTTTTAAGTAAGTTAGTTTTTGCCACAGCCCTCCCTTTGGTACAGAATTATTCAATATAATGCGTTGAATGTTTTTTAGGAATGAAACCCCATGACTCAAACCGTAAAGATCAATCCAATCAGGGATTTAGCTTTCTCTCGAAAAAGAACATTGTTTTATCTCAAAACTAATCTGAATGAAACAATGGCTGCAGTATAAAGTTACAAAGCATGGAAACAAATGACGTCTATAAATACTCCAGAGACTCTAACCCAATCAACCAATCAAATCCATCACATGCTAGTTCTTTCATACACATGCCGCATTCAATTCAGAAGGAAAGTAAGACGTGTGCAAACATATCCCTGACCGGGGCGGCATTACGTATCAGCTGACAGTGTTGACGCTGTTTACAGATGTTTGGAAACTGGACCTTCGGGACCCTGGTCTTCACTGTGTTGGTCTTCACTGTTACGTTTAAGGTACCCACACGCACACACATTCACGCACGCACACACACACACATTTTACAATCCGTTTTATTGTTGATGGAGAGTTTCGAAGGTAAAGTACGTTTGGTTAAGTGGGTTTGAGGTTGGATTTTATGAGCATGGAACCACTTGCTCAGGGCTTTAGAGATGATGACGGACACATTAAAGAGACCTTAAGCTGTACTTATACTCTCTCTCTCTCTCCCTCTCTCTCTCTACCTCTCTCTCTACCTCTCTCGCTCTCTCTCTACCTCTCTCGCTCTCTCTCTACCTCTCTCTCTCTCCCCCTCTCTCTCCACCTCTCTCCACCTCTCTCTCTCTCTCTCTCTCTCTCTCTCTCTCTCTCTCTCTCTCTCTCTCTCTCTCTCTCTCTCTCTCTCTCTCTCTCTCTCTCTCTCTCTCT
The DNA here is from genome assembly GCF_902167405.1 of Gadus morhua. Classification (NCBI taxonomy): domain Eukaryota; kingdom Metazoa; phylum Chordata; class Actinopteri; order Gadiformes; family Gadidae; genus Gadus; species Gadus morhua. The sequence continues at coordinate 35,418,493 of NC_044051.1, forward strand.
CTACATCTCTTTCTCTCTCTCCCCCTCTCTCCTCACCAATCTCTCACTGCCTCTCTCTCTCTCTCTCTCTGGTAGTTGGTCCTGGATACACACTACTGGACCTGGATCAACCACTTTGTGATCTGGGGCTCGCTCATCTTCTTTGTGGTCTTCTCCCTGCTGTGGGGGGGCATCATCTGGTATACACACACACACACACACACACACACACACACACACACACACACACACACACACACACACACACACACACACACACACACACACACACACACACACACACACACACACACACACACACACACACCTATTCAAAAACAAACTGCTGTAACGTGTCCCCTGCAGCCTTGTTAACCCGTCTCTCTGCGCTGTGTCGCCCCCTGCAGGCCCTTCCTGAACTACCAGAGGATGTACTACGTGTTCATGCAGATGCTGTCCAGCGGGCCGGCCTGGCTCAGCATCATCCTGCTGATCACGGCCGGTCTGCTGCCCGACGTGGTGAAGAAGGTGATCTGCAGGGCCCTGTGGCCCACCACCACCGAGCGCATCCAGGTACCACGCCCTCAGCCCGGCCCTGCCACACCCGCCTTCATACAGCGACACCACCAGGGTTGTGTCCCAAACCTGGTGGTGTCCCAACCTGGTTGCGTCCCTATATGTGTACTAGGGACACACAGAGATGCATAAACACATGTGTAGGTGCATGCATACATGCATACAGACACACACACACACACACACACTCGAACACACACACTTACGGAAACACACCTACACACGCATATATGTACACGCACGCACGCACACACACACACACACACACACACACACACACACACACACACACACACACACACACACACACACACACACACACACACACATACACACACACGTACATGTGTAGGGACACACAGATACATAAACATACATAGATGTGAAGGAACATGCATACACACAAGCATCCACACACACACACACACACACACACACACATTCACACACATGTACGTGCACATGTTTGCATGTATAAATGTTAACATAAAGACTTCATGAGCTAACTGAGATGCTATGCTATATGACTCTCTGGATTAGAAGAGGTCCACTAGCTACGATTACCTCCCGGCCATCCTTGACGTAAGTCAAGCCCCCCCCCCCCCCCCCCCTTCCTTCTCTATCTGTGTGCCGTGCCCGCTTTTTAACTTCAGAAGACTGGAAAACAACTTCTTAATACAGACACATTGGATTAAAGAAAACTGCAGCCATGAAAGAAGGCCTACACATTGGTGTCGCTCGGTAGTTTGCTCTAGCACAGAATGCTAGTAGCTGCTCTATTTGCCTAGTTGATAAAAAACTGAATGAACCTGAACATATGTTTGCTAGCGCTGACCGTCATTTGGTCCGAATAACTTGGTCACAAAGGGAGATGGTTCAAAAATGCATAAATGGCTTCTTTAACAATGACTTATTCCAGGTGTCAAATAAAGGCTGACTCACATTGCATAAACCATAATAATCTGGATGAACATCAAAACCTAGCGATGTGGGATTGATAAACACACAATGTATGCAATTAATCTGTAGTGTTTAATAACTGTACCTAACAAGCCGGTGAAGGGCTAGGCATGTACCCATAACTTAACCTTTCTGCTCAAGTGTTTTTACTCTGACTTCCCTGTCTGTTCTCTCGGTAGTAGTCATCACATCTTTACTGGCTAGGCTATTGAGCTTTGATTTATAACTGCTCCATCTTGATGGACTGGTCCTCTTAGACAAGACTCTAAATTGAATGCAAAGGTTGATATTGTTTCCATGTAAACCAATGGATTTGGAATCAGACGCAGCCATCTTTTTTTTCCGGCGAGTGCTCTTGCATGTTACCATCTAAGAGTTAAAATCCCAAATCCTTGGTATGCTTAAATTGATGATTAGATTCTGGGTTTAACTAATCTATTCAAATTGAATCAACACCCAACTCAAATCAAACCTTGAACTATGGTTAATTATTTTTTAAATTATGTAGCCTTTTTAAAAGGTATTACCAAATCCACAAAACATTGTTGTACTTTCAATTTAATCTTGTTCCACTCGTTGTTCCATCCTATTAACTCCTGTCTCCTCTCCATCCTCCTCTTTCTCTCCCCTGGTTTACCCTCCTCCTCCTCCTCTTCATCCTCCTCCTCTCCTCTTCCTCCTCCTCCCTGGGGCGGTTGCCGGGCAACGCAACAGATTAACCGACGGCGCCTGGCGTCGGAGCCTTCGACCATCTTTATGTTGACCTCCAGGCGACTTAGTTATTAAACTCCTCCTACGCCAACTGCCCCTCCCCCGTAACCTGGAGGTGACTTTCCTCTGTACTCTCTCCTTCTACTGTAGCACCTCCTCCTCCTCCTCCTCCTCCTCCTCCTCCTCCTCCGATCTCGTCCACTGCGTCTCCTTATTCATGCTGCTGTGTTGTGCTGCCATGTTTTCGTTTTTGTGGGGGATTACCCCTCATGGCCTGACTGGTTTTGCATCACCCCCCCCCCCCTCCCCTCTCTTGCTCGCTCGCTCTCTCTCCTTGTCTTGTGTGCCAAACGTGTGCATGCTTCTCGGTTTCGACTCCCCTAAGGAAATGCATGCTTCGTTGTGACCGTTTGTAACGCTGCATTTCATCATGAGTCGTCATTTGGTCGTTGGTCAAGTGGATCCTAGGAACTTTGAGGAGCCACAATTCTGACTACTTCGATGTCCTGCTTTTAGTGCCTGATGCTATTCATTATGATTGAATGGTGTTGTTGATCAACATACAACACTGTGCACTAAAGTTCATGTGAAGTACGTGCTTTGCATTTCTTTGCTTTAATTTGTATTTAATTTTGCTTCATTCTAATTCCAGTGGAAATACATTTTTTGCTTTCTGTGCATGTACAGTATGTTTGTGTGTGTGTGTGTGTGTGTGTGTGTGTGTGTGTGTGTGTGTGTGTGTGTGTGTGTGTGTGTGTGTGTGTGTGTGTGTGTGTGTGTGTGTGTGTGTGTGTGTGTGCACTTGTATTCATGCGAGCGTGCCCATGTATTCATGTGCGTGTGTGTGTTCCAGTGTGTGCGCGCACGCAGGGTGTTTGACAGGATCGTGGTGTACCAGAGTTCAGACTCCTTACTAGACGGAGTGGCCTTGTCTGAGGACTAGAGAAGCCACGCCCTGGTAAAACCCCACGCCACCGGGTTTGTGAACGTGTGGTGTGGTTACAGTTTGGTGTAGGACCCCGGGATTAGAAAATAAAAGTCTTGAGTTTGAATTCACTATATGAACTCATAACATTACATTCTTCATAATCAACATATGAATGTTTGATATTGTATGAGCCCGGCTGGAGTAATTCTCTTAGCATAGAGCATAGTGAATAAGGACTTTTACTTTCTAAACCGGGAAGTTCCTACGAAGTTTGGGGTTATTAAGAGGTGTTTTGTCACTAACGGTTTCGTTACCGATCTCAACTAACTAATGGTGAGCCTGCGGTGATGTTATGTTGGACGAAGGAGTGGTTGACGTAAGACTTACAGTACTTTACTACCTACTTAAACGTTAAGTAGTAAATTACTAACCCAACGTGTGTGTGCGTGTTTCAAGTAAATGTCAAAAGTTCAATGGAGCTCTGCTGCCCTCTTGTGGCACCAATTTAATAACGAATTAATAAACAAATGATTGAAGGAATGAATGAAGGAAAGCAATGAATGACAGACATAGAAAGAAGGATCAGAATGTGTGTGCTTGTGCATATGTATCGGATGGACACATTTACGTGCACGGTTGGTATGGGCAAAGGATTGGACCGTCATGCATGTGCTCCCATTCATTGCACGAGTTGTTGTGGTTTGGTGCAGTTGCGTTCGGAAAGACCAGCTGTGTTCTGTTTGGTTTGGTTTGGTTCTCTGTGTATATTTTTTGTGTTTACATGCTGGGATTGGGCATGGCTGGAGACCACTGCATTGCTTGTGCCTGCTTAAAAACACACACACACACACACACACACACACACACACACACACACACACACACACACACACACACACACACACACACACACACACACACACACACACACACACACACACACACACACACACACACACGCTGCTCTACACCACCCATGTGGAAAGGTGTGTACGTGACACTTCAATACTCCAATGCTGCAGGACTAACTTTGTTCTCTCTTTCTTTCAATGTCGCCCCTTCTCTCCCTCATTCTCTTTCCCTCCCTCCATCTCCCAAATACTTTTCTCTGTCACTCCATCTCTCTCGCTGTCATCTCGACATCAACCACGCTCTGTCGCTCGCTCTACCGCTCGTTCTCTCTGTCTACACCTCTCTCCATCTCTATAATATCTCCCACCATCGTCTCAATATCCATCTGTTTCCATCCCTCCATCTCTCCATCATTCATCATCTATCGACCTATCTCTCACTCTCTCCCCATCTCTCCATCGTCTCTTCTCTCTCTCTCTCTCTCTCTCTCTCTCTCTCTCTCTCTCTCTCTCTCTCTCTCTCTCTCTCTCTCTCTCTCTCTCTCTCTCTCTCTCTCTCTCTCTCTCTCTCACTCTCTCTCCCCATCTCTCTCTCTCTCTCTCTCTCTCTCTCTCTCTCTCTCTCACTCTCTCTCCCCATCTCTCTCTCTCTCTCTCTCTCTCTCTCTCTCTCTCTCTCTCTCTCTCTCTCTCTCTCTCTCTCTCTCTCTCTCTCTCTCTCTCTCTCTCTCTCTCTCTCTCTCTCTCCCCCTCTCTCTCTCTCACTCTCTCCCCATCCCTCTCCCTCTCTATCGTTCTCTCACTCTCTCCCCATCCCTCTCCCTCTCTATCGTTCTCTCACTCTCTCCCCATCCCTCTCCCTCTCTCCATCGTCTCTTCCCTCTCTCTCTCTCTCTCTCTCTCTCTCCCCCTCTCTCTCTCTCTCTCTCTCTCTCTCACTCTCTCTCCCCATCCCTCTCCCTCTCTCCATCGTCTCTTCTCTCTCTCTCTCTCCCCATCTCACTCTCTATCGTCCTCTCGTTCTCTCACTCTCTCCCCATCTCACTCCCTCTCCACCGTCCCCTCCTTTTCCTCACACTCTCTCCAATCATCCGCCCCCCTCTCCCTTCCTCCCTCCTCTCTCCCCCAGAACGCCGACAGGCTGTACCGGGGGCAGCTCTCGGAGTTCTCCCCCCTGGCCTCCCTCCGCGGGGGGCAGCAGGACCCCACCCCGCCGGCCCCGCCCCACCCCCGCAGGTCTGCTCTCGACTCTCCGTTCACCTCAGAGAAGAAGCTCATGTTCACACGCTGGCGCCCCAGGCCCGGCTACCCCTCCTTCCCCCCGCTGCTACGATTCGCCGGCCTCTCCCGGGGAGGGGGCGGGGCTAAGGGCCGAGGGGGCGGGGCCTATGGTAGCACAGGGCCCGAGACACCAGTCTAGTTTTTTTTTTGTTTGCATTGCCTTGGACCTTAACTTATTTTTTTTATGGTATATGTCGAAAAGTTATACATACCTATATGAAGAGGGGTTCTGGGTGTAGGGGTGAGGTACATTGACGCAGTTGTCGCCGCTTTTCCCTGGTGCAGAAATCTCAGGGTGCACGCATACACACACACACACACACACACACACACACACACACACACACACACACACACCCCTTCCTCAAATCGAAGGCAAAGCGTTCCTATTTCAGACGGCTTCTTCTAAGGCCGTTTGGTGATGTCACAGCGAACAAAAAGCTAGAAACCAAATCCCCACTGAGGAACCACCATCTCCATCGACGATCAGAGACCCTTCCCGTCACCCTGAACGGTCCATCAGTACTGCTCGTGCATTGGTTAACCCGCGTGCATTAAGTCACAGCAAAGACGATGATGCAACGAAATAAGATGCTGTATGATGACACGTAGTGGTGATGAGAAATGTGTCGGGGTTATGATTAAGGTCCATGCCTGCATGTGTTCATTTGTTTTCTGACCTTTACGTTTTCTTTTAATACCTCTTTTCTTTTTCCAAACACTCCTGCAACCTACACCTTCCTATCTGTCTACTCCTTCCTTCCCTCTCTCTCTCCCTCTCTGTTTCCATGTCTCTCTCTCTGTATAGGACTAACTGGTGTTGCCTGTGTGCAAACCTTCTGTCCAGAAATACTCCATAGTGGGAACCGGCGATACAGCGTCACTGTAAGGAGGGAGCGGTGGAGTAGTGGCCGGTCTGGCGTCTGAGTGGGAAGAGATGGCTGTTTGTTGTGCACTTGTTAAGGTCCTAGCTGTCAAGTGGTCTTCGGGAAGCTCAGAGCTTCCGACTGAATTTGGCGATAAACCCTTGCTTGTGACCTGCAGTAACTTCAAATGATCGGGTTTGAAGGCCGACGTGGATCACAGCCTCTTGGCCTACATGTAAACATTAACCATGCCTCATTTAACGTGCATTACAGACGAGTATTTGCCGGCATCGCAGCTGTAAGATAGCACACTGAGGAGCGCATACGTAACCTGAATTTATTGCTACAAGAATTATCGTCAAAATAAAAGATTTAGTAAGATTGTATTGTATAGTAACTAGCAATAAGCCATATTACTTTTTTTTTTACTTAATAACTTCAGGAATACCCATTTAATGTAATCAGTGTCTTTTGGACGCATGGGCATACATATATTATATTCTTATATAGTATATAGTAAATACATAGAGTATATTATGATATTATTACTGTCAATTAGCGAGTACTTCATTCTCTGTCCTCTGAATGGAAAACAAAAGTTCTCCCAACACTCAGACTGCACACTGTATCCTGTGGTTGTTCCTGTGCATAGTTTGGAGTCTGGTAGGATAGAGTAGTGATGTACTACCTAGATTGAGATGTGTATTTGTGTAGTGCGCGTTTGTTTGCGTCAGTTGTGTGACGTTTAGGCAGCGTGTGTCCGTGTGGGGAATCGCTTGATGTCTTTATGAACTTTTGCACTTTACAAAATACTTCATACTTTTGTTTCGGACAACTTTGTTTTCAGCGTACATGTTGAAGCTTCCGAATTTTCTTAACCGCTACTGAGTGTTTGTTAGGACAAACGACGAGAATGCACAAAACACAAGCGGTTCAGCCACGCAAGGATTCCCTTCGCCTTTCCCTTTGCCTTAAACACCAGCTAGCTAGCACGCAGCCCTCTACGTCACAACACCTGACCACAGCAGGTGGTCCCGCGATGTTAACGGAGATTTGAGAACGGCATTATCACTGTTACAGGATGAATGCTCTTTTTATGATCACTGATGCAATTTTACTATTTCTTTGATTTCTTTGACTGTTCAATTATATTTAAAAAAAACAAACAGATGAAGATTTATGTTTGGCTTGGCAGCATTTTGTAAACATTATCCCCCTCACACATCCGTCAATCACTTTCTATGCCAGACCTTGCTAAGTTCGGTCCATTTGTGATCTCACAAATTGTCCCATTAGTGAAAATTTGCTGTTGTTCTTTAGCTGGGGCTGTAAGTCTGAATCACAGAGGTCAGCATCACAGTGACCAACAGTTCCACACACAGAACGATCTACCAGGGTCCACGTTGTGACACTGGCGTGAGGAGGCGTTGACAATAAAACGAGGGGAACACTATTGCTTTGGGAGTGGGTGGTTCGGGAGCAGGAGCACAAAAAGCCTAGCAGCACAAAGCACAATGTTTTTTAGGAGGCCTTTGTTTTTTTGACACAGGGTCTTGTGTTGCGTTGAGGAGTTAGTTGTACATGTAGTGTGGTGTCATACAAACGAACAAACACATATTGAGTGGCGGTCCAATATAGCGGCCTTAAAGGTGTAGTCCCCATTGATCAAAATGGCTGAGCTTGTTTTGCTCCTGTTTCATTATCTCCTGTTGCTTTGTTCTTCCTAACACTACTGCCTCTTCCTTCATCGCCCTCCCTCCTGAGAGCCTTCTCTTTGTTTCTTAATGTTGTCTCTACTTTTTCTCTTCCCTTTCTTTCTTTTGTTTTTTTCGAAAGAAAGAACCGAAGAAAAAAACCCTTCGCATTGCTCCACATTGTCTACCTCACCACCCTGTTCTTTGGCGCAGCCGGCATCTCCACCTGACTTGATTGTCATGTCTTCGGCCATGCCCTCCCCTCCTCAGCCCATCCATCCATCCATCCATCTATCCATCCACCAGTCCACCAACCCGTCTCTGGTGCTCTCTGTCAACAGGAGAGCAGCTGAGATCCAGAGAGCAGACTGCCTGGTCATCGTGGATAGAGCGTAGATGTAACTGGAAAAAGTTGTTAATATGTTAATCGTAGATATGGTATTTCAACGTCGCCGTCGCCCTCCCCCCCGAAGCCTTGTTGCCGTAGCGATTATCTCAGGTTGCGTTAAGGTGCCTTGTGGGTCCTGAAGCGTTACAAACCTTACGTTAGCTATTACGAAGAGATGTCCCCTAATGTTTCGCAATTTCTTTCTTAGGCAGTTCACACACACACACACACACACACACACACACACACACACACACACACACAGACACACACACACACACACGCACACACACACGCACACGCACACACACACACACACACAGATAACATCTTAGAGGTCAAAATGATGTAGCTACAACCTTAGCTACAACCCAAGCCTCTGGAGCTGGCTAAATGGGACCGTTGCAAGGTGCAGGTTCAACATAAAGCCTCCAGTCACACCACACTGGACAGATGTTCCCCGGGGGGGATCTGTGTGGGTGTTGCGTTGGTCACAAATGGATACTTGAATGAATCACTCGGGCTATGTCGAGGTTCATTCACTTCAGAGTACACATCTTACACATCATGCACATCAACATCTTTTTTCTGTTTTTCCTCTTGAGATGTATGAACGTTATGGTCATTCCTTGTGACGAATGAGCACCTATGCTCCTGTGTGCATTCCAGCGGTCCGGCACGTCGCCGTAGGTTGACACTAAAATAATTGATGTATAATACATTCAATACCTGCGTTATATAAGAGGTGGTAACCAGATAATGTTGGGTCTAATTTTTAGAACCAAATATTCTCTGTCGTATATTCTCTGTGTAGAACCCAGAGGTGAATTGAAAGATATGAATGCATTTCTGAAGTTCTGAAAGAAATGTGTTTTCACTTGATGAAACGGCCAATCGATCAATCAATTAGACTTGATTGCTTCGATCATTGTTTGTTTAATCAATCCATCTTTGCCACCACTAGATGTCAGGTTGTCGCTATTAGCACTTCAAACAAATGGACGTTGTCTTCGGATACAAGCGACTGGTTTAAGTGGGCAGGGGCAGAATGTAGTATTAATGTCACCTCCTCACAAAAGTGACAAATACGTCAAAATAATATGTTTTTATATTAGCCCAACACACGCTTAAGAATGCTGCAAATGTGACGTTTAATGTTTATTGTCCCTTTAGGTTTGACCGAAGCATTTCAGTATTTCTTTATCCACCC
>NC_044051.1:35432936-35476820 GCF_902167405.1 Gadus morhua
AGTTTCACGTTGTTTTAAAAGCTGCTTTCGGTAAGATTCGTGAGTTGTAAAAATAGAACAGAAAGCACGATTTTGAAACTAAACTAACAATAATATTATGACAGGGATGATTCAGTTTATGGTCAAATCAGCGCAGATGCTAACCACACATACAAACACACCGCATGCATAGAGACACAAACGAAACGTGAACACACTGACACAGGTTTATCGCACCATCGCTTTCTTGTCACCTGATCTGCTTGAAGTCAAGGCTTCGGGTAGCACGCACACACGCACGCACGCACGCACGCACGCACACACGCACGCACCTTGGCTTACCAGTAGCTCAGGATTGGCTTACAAATGATTGACAGCTCTTGGAACCGGTCTTAAAAAAAACTGAATTACCTGGACAGGTGAGTATGTGTGCGTGTGTGACAGCTGAGTGCCAAGGTGGGTGCGTAAAAGGGGACTACTATTATGTGCATTGTGGGTGCACGTGACTGCATGTGCGTGTATGTGTGTCTGTGTGCGTGCAGGAACCAAATGCTTCTATTTATTGAGCATGTTAAGTTCCATTCTATTTAGCAGAAAAGCTAGGTGCTTCAGTTTGACCGCTGAGGCTGAATGGCAAGCTTTGAACCCTGATGTTCTCCACCAACGAACACAAAGCACACAGCGTGGGTCTTTTGTCTGGATTCACGAGTTGAAAAATACAAAGGGACAACATGAAAGGGTTTAGAGATGACAACTTTTAGTTTTTAGCCAAAATATAACCCGTAATATTTATAGCCACGTTTACCATGAAAACATGGTTTTTAATATTATTTCAAATTCAAAAATGCATCGAAAACTATTGTTGCGCTCAAGGTTTTCTGCTTTGAAGGCTAACTTCTGGATTCTTGTCATGGTAGAAACGTCATTGAGAGTTGGAGAAAGGAGTGCAGGCAAGTGTTTGATATGTTGGACTTGAAGTGTAGTGTTATCTAAGTTTTTGCAATTCATTTCTGTATATTCACTGATATCAAGAATGTAGATCTCACAAGATTTCAGAGCGGACATTTTTTCGTGCAAGAATGTTGGAACAGAATAAATAACAGACCGGGTCAAGCCAAAGGCAAAGAAAAAGTTAAATCCTTTCCAACATATGAGAATATAATCTTAGCCTGAGACAGTGGCAAAAAACTTTCAGAGGAAGTACTTGGCGCAGCGCTATAGCCATAAGGATACCATTGTAGCCCAATTTCGCATATCCACGGTTAGTTTTCTCTCGCAAAACTCAAAACCCCATCTCAGAAATCCTTGTCTGCAGCAGTCAACTAAATTGATGGGAAGACCGTTCCAGGTGGAAAAAAAAATAACAAAGTTACCCTTTAAAAAAAAACAGGAATGAAAATAGTTTGGAATAATCGGATGAACCCAGCGACATCAGAGGCAGTTGCCCCCATTCTCAAACTATTTATTTTTATTAATTAGAATTTTAAAGGATTTATCCATTTTGTTGTATATTAAGACAGGAAGGTATGGGAGAGAGAGGGGAAGACATGCAGCACAGGACCCCGGGCAAGACTCAGTCCCAGGTAGTAGCTGGGGTAAGGACCACACCTACCCGGTGAAACACCTGGGTGCCCCATTCTCAACCTCTTTTGACCTCTCCTTATTCCTTCAAACGTTCCTTCTTTGTCGACGGCGTTGCGGAGAAAAGGGTCACACGTTCTCACTCGTGCCTCGACCTCCATTTCCTCCCCCCCTTTTTTCTTTCCGTTGCTCTTTAGAATACCTGTTGCGTTCTCTCTGCTCTTCCTCTTCCTTGAGGCGCATCCATTTCTCTCTCTCGCTCTCCCTTGCTCTCTCGCTCAAACCCCTTCAGTGCTGCTGCTCCATGGGGTGTCCTTGTCCATTTTCCCTCCAATCTCTCTCTCGTTATCCGTTTTCCCGCTCTTCATTCTCTCTGTAATTCCCTCTCTCTCTCTCTCTCTCTCTCTCTCTCTCTCTCCTTATTCTCTCTGTCTGGGGCAGTCAATTTGACGATCATATGAAACGTAAAGCATTAGACCAGTGTTCATTTTCTATTCAATTTTCTTAATACAGAAATGATGAATCGATCAAAATGTCTTTCTCCATGACACTTAAGTTGTTAAAGAAATGTATACTTTTCAGATACATGGATTCAGCTCCTCCCCTTGTCTATAGACAGATATGATTTGCCAGACACATTGCTTTAACCTTTCATTCAATGACCTGATATTAATTTCGGAGACGTCATCGTCGGTCTTCCCTTTTCTAGGAAGTCTCTTAATATAAACAGACAGAGATTTATATATTTTTAATTAAAAAATGGGATCGATATCTTGTTGAAATCTCAAAATGTTGTTAAAGCCATTTAAAACAGGATAAAAACCAAGTCAGGGAAGGAGGTTGTCATCCTCTGGGATTTCTGCTCAAACGCAGTACTGATTCAGCGTCTCCACACAGTCAGTCAGTCTTTAAACCACGGACTTCAAAGGTCTCTGGTGTTTCTTGCTGACGTTAGAGTTAGAAAAGAAGCCGCTGCTTGTGTGTGGTGGAGTCTGGGACCTGCAGCTTCTACCCCCGGTCCCAGTGTTAAGCGCGAAGTGGATCATTTTAGGCAATCGTCAGAATATACTTTTCCATTTAAAGACACCGTCATTTTAACATACCTTTTTTAAAACGTGGTAAATCCCAAGAGACCAAAGTGGTTAAAAGATCAAAAACCATGAGAAACAAAGTAAAGTCTAAAGATAGGGATCGCCACTTGCCACCATACAACATATTCTGGCCCCAAGAGATACTTCTGATTGTATTCTAGTCTAAAGGCTGCTACTCTGAGGTATCCAGTGTAGTTGATCCCAGAAGAAATAACCCATAATTTTCTGCAATTTGTGTGTCAGGCCAGCAGGTGGTTATACACAGGCCAACTCATGCCATAACACAGAGGCCACCAGGTTATTGATTATTAAAGCCTTGCCTCTAAATGGCATTTTTGGTAGGAGCCATTTCCACTTATTTAGTCTCCCTTCTACTTTCTCTTCAACACCTTCCAAATTATATTTGACAGGTTCCTCATCCGCAAGGTAGATTCCTAGATAAGTCAAACCTTTTTTAGCTTTTTTTTTCCCCAGTTGTGCGTTGTAGCTTTATATTGAATTTGGACATTATCATCCCTTTACTCTTTGCCAATTAGATACGGTCAGGTTTATTTTCGTTTTTGAGAACTTTAATGTGTCCTCGCTTTCCTGCGTATTCTCTTAAGTTCTGCAGTTCTGCTATCTCAATCTCTAGATCCTCCATAGATCTGGTAATGTCCCTTGCGCCATTGAGAGTGTACTGCTGACACACTAACCTTATTTTCCACTTTTCCCACAATCCCACCACTGTCTTAGTGAAGTAAAAAAATAATATTCAAGGAGAACATAAAGCCTGCTTCCAATTTGTATCACACAACAATGCAATGTGTTAAACCTACCGCTATTATTTTACACATTTAAAAAATAATCCAATTGTTTAAAATAATTAAACCTGTCAGGACTAGCCAAATAAATATAAGTCTCTCTGCTATGTGCCCAGGCGTACTGTCTTCAATTGTCATTGTCTCATTCTTTAACCTCGTCCTAACATCAACAAGAATCAGTATTACGTCTGGGTCTGTGGTATGTTAGTGGGTTTTCTCCGTCCAAACGTTGTGCGTCCAATCAGCGCACAGAGGGAGGGTCGGAGAACAATGACGTTAATATCAGCTCTCGTTGGCGGACAACTTAATTCCCGGCCAAACGTTAGCGATTGGTTATGGCAGATCCAGAGTGGCACTTGGCAGGTCCAATAGTTTTAAACTTCAACAGACACCCGCCATCAAGTGAGTTAACGTTAGTCAATTGAGTGGGCTCCAGACTCTCTGTGCAAATGAAATGAAGCACGAGAGTCTGGTAGGACCAGGCTAGGCAGACCTAAGACTGCTGATATATTCAAACATGAAAAAAGGAGTGTTTGCCCACACCACACACTGTTGGTTTCGTTATGTAGCTACTTAAAACAAGAATATATGAAAATGCTGAATGATCAGATAAGATGAAAGAAAATTAGACAATTTTTATCTGCGCGCTCTCTCAAAGAAGTTGCTTTTTGCACTTATTTTTTCTTCTCGTTAACTGATTTGCTGAAGCTGAACAGCCAATCCGTAATTTCTCTCACCACCAGCATCAGTGAGTTTTAACGCCAGATCCACACAGAGAGAGAGAGAGAGAGAGAGAGAGAGAGAGAGAGAGAGAGAGAGAGAGAGAGAGAGAGAGAGAGAGAGAGAGAGAAGGATAGAGAGAGAGACAGAGAGAGAGAGACAGAGAGAGAGAGAGAGAGAGAGAGAGAGAGAGAGAGAGAGAGAGAGAGAGAGAGAGAGAGAGAGAGAGAGAGAGAGAGCAGGAGGGGAAGAAAGTAGGATGAGTGCAATTTTCTTGAAGGCGGGAAGCCCATTGTGCTGGTCCCCATGAAGGTCCGCGCCCCCTCGCCACTATCGGCCCCACTATACACCAGGTGTGTGTGTGTGTGTGTGGGGGGGGGATAAGGGGTTGATCCAAAAAATGTCAGAATTGCAGTCAATGGCCACTTCTCTTACTCTCCCACTTTCTCTCTCTCTCTCTCTCCTATTCTCTCGCCTCTTTCTGTCAGCAAGGGTTTGGTGAGCGAACAAAAGGTGAGCGTGGTTTCCTACTTTCTAAAACTCCACTCGACTCTATTCTACAAAGCTACGATTGTTTTGCAACAACTCACTCCTCACTAGGGTTACTCCTAACTAACCCCAACCCTTAACTAATAGGGTCATTTCGGCTGTGAGCTAGACTCTAGCCCAAAGCCAAAATAACTGATGGTGGAAGACTATCAGACGAAGCCTCTCTCTCTCCAGCTGACATTTTTTTTAAACCTTTGGTCGTGAAAGAAGGCTGACTCCTGAAAACCGGAGGGGCCGAGAACGACAACAAGGAATGATAAAAACCTTCAGGAAGGATGATTCTAATCCATGCGGGGCTTCAAAGGTAAGCAGTACAGTATAATATGATCTGCATTGGTAGCCAATGTAGAGAGGCGAGAATAGGGGTACAAGGATAAAAAATTTCCCTCGGTTAGGTATGGCTGCACACCTCTTGCACATTGAGTAATAAGTGTGCAAAGGTAAACTAGCCATCTCCAAACTTCTCCGAGATGACAAGATGTAAACCCGGGCCATTTATGCTGTTCAACAGAACTTAAAATTTAACCGGTCTAATAAAACCACCACCCTGCATCCTATTGTCTGGAGGCGCCGGATAGAAGTCACTAGATGGAGTGTGGTAGCCAACTAGGAAGTTTACCCAGGTATCGGAATAGTCAATGCACCATGACGTACCATTTCAGGAAGACACGCACGCAGAAATTTTGGATTATCGTTTACCACTAATGGTTTTGAGTATCAATGGCCAAGTCCAGGGAATATTTAAGATTGTCGATGCATTGGCCGGGAATTGAACCCGGGTCAATTGCATGGGAAGTAGCTATGCTGGCCACTATACCACCAACGCTTACGATTAGTAACTCAAATGATAACTGACAGAATGAGTTCACAGAGGTTTCAGATGAGCAAAAGCACCACGATTTTCCTTCTCACAAAGAAATTTTGGATTAACGTTTACCACAAAAACTTCTGAGTATCAATGGCCAAGTCCAGAGAATGTTCAAGATTATACTTCCATGCATTGCCCGAGAGTCGAAACCGGGTCAACTGCTTGGGAAGCAGCTATTCTCGCCAATGTACCACCAACGCATACGATTACTAATACAAATGATACCTGACAGAATAAGTTCACAGGGGTTTCAGGTGAGCATAAAAAAGACGATTTTCCTTCTCACAAACAAAGTTTGGATTATTCTTGTCCACTAAAATATTCCAGTATGAATCAATCATGTTCCTATATTAGTTAATGAACTTCCCTGCAAGGGCTGGGAATGGAACCCTTGTCCACTGCTTGGAAAGCAGCTATTCTCCCCACTAGACAACCAACGCTTACAACCAATCATACTAATGATATCTGACAAAATAAGTTCACAGAGGTTTCAGATGAGCAAAAACATCACGATTTTCCTTATCACAAAGACATTTTGGATTATCGTTTACCACTATAACTTCTGAGTATCAATGGCCAAGTCCATGGAATGTTAAAAAATGTACTTCCATGCATTGGCCGGAAATCGAAACCGGGTCAACTGCTTGGGAAGCAGCTATTCTCACCACTATACAACCAACGCTTACATTAAATAAAACCAATGATACCTGACAGAATAAGTTCACAGAGGTTTCAGATGAGCAGAAAAAACACGAATTTCCTACCCACAATGAAATTATAGATTATCATTTACAACTAAAATTTCTGTGTATCAATGGTCAAGTCCAGCGAATGTTACAGGTTGACGATGCATTGGCCTGGAATCGAACCCTGTTCAACTACTTGATAAGCAGCTATGGAAACCACTATACCACCGACTCTAACGGTTAATTCCTCAAATGATACCTGACAGAATAAGTTCACAGAGATTTCAGATGAGCATAAACACAACGATAGCCCTAATCACAAACAAAGTTTGGATTGTTCTTTTCCCGTAAAATATCCCAGTATCAATCGTTCATGTGCAAAACATTTGTTGAACTTTAATGCATTAGCCGGGAATCGAACCCAGTTCAACTGCTTGGCAAGCACCAATTCTCACCACTATACCACCAACGCTTACCTTATATAACACAAATGATACCTGACAGAATAAGTTCACAGGGGTTTCCGATGATCATAAAAAACACGATTTCCCCAATCACAAACAAAGTTTGGATTGTTCTTGTCCACTAAGATATCCCAGTATCAATCTTGCATGTGCAGACATTTGTTAAATAAGTTTTATGTATTGGTCTGGAATCGAACCCAGGTCAACTGCTTGGCAAGCAGCTATTCTCACCACTATACCACCAACGCTTACTGTAAATAACACAAATGATACCTGACATAATAAGTTCACAGGGGTTTCAGATTATCATAAAAAACACGATCTTCCTTCTCACAAACAGTTTGGATTGTTCTTGTCCACTAAAATATCCCAGAATCAATCTTTCATGTGCCGACATTTGTTAAAGAACTACAATGCATTGGCCGGGAATCAAACCCAGCTCAACTGCTTGAGAAGCAGCTATTCTCCCCAGTATACCACCAACACTGAGTTTTAAAAAAGCAAATGATACCTAACAGAATCAATTCACAGAGGTTCCAGATGAGCAGAAAAACCACGAATTTCCTTCTCACGATGAAATTTTGGATTATCGTTTACAACTAAAACTTCTGTGTATCAATGGTCAAGTCCAGGGATTGTTAAAGATTGTCGATGCACTGGCCGGGAATCTAACCCCGGTCAACTGCTTGGCAAGCAGCTATTCTCACCACTATACCACCAACACTTACCGTAAATAACACAAATGATAACTGACAGAATAAGTTCACAGTGGTTTCAGATGATCATAAAAGACAAGATCTTACTTCTCATAAACAAAGTTTGGATTGTTCTTGTCCACTAAAATACCCCAGAATCAATCTTTCATGTGCCGACATTTGTTAATGAACTCCAATGCAAATGCCAGGAATCGAACCCAGGTCAACTGCTTAGGAAGCAGCTATTCTCACCACTATACCACCAATGCTTACATTAATTTACTCAAATGATACCTGACAGAATAAGTTCACAGGGGTTTCAGATTATCATAAAAAACACGATCTTCCTTCTCACAAACAGTTTGGATTGTTCTTGTCCACTAAAATTTCACAGAATCATACTTTCATGTGCCGGCATTTGTTAAAGAACTTCAATGCATTGGCCGGGAATCGTACCCGGCTCAAGTGCTTGAGAATCAGCTATTCTCCTCACTATACCACCAACGCTGAAGTTTTATAAATGAAATGATACCTGACGGAATAAATTCACAGAGGTTTCAGATGAGTAGAAAAACAACGAATGTCCTTCTCACAATGAAATTTTGGATTATCGTTTACAACTAAAACTTCTGTGTATCAATGGTCAAGTCCAGTGAATATTAAAGATTGTCGATGCATTGGCCGGGAATCGAACCCGGGTCAATTGCATGGGAAGCAGCTATGCTCACCACTATACCACCAACGGTTACCTTAAAATACGCAAATGATACCTGTCAGAATAAGTTCACAGAGATTTCAGATGAGCATAAACACAAGTATTTCCCTAATCACAAAAAAAGCTTGGATTGTTCTTGTTCCGTAAAACATCCCAGTAACAATCTTTCATGTCCCGACATTTGTTTTAGAACTTGAATGCATTGGCCGGGAATCGAACCCGGGTCAGCTGCTTGGGAAGCAGCTATTCTCACCACTATACCACCAACGCTTACCGTAATATTACAAATGATAACTGACAGAATAAGTTCACAGAGATTTCAGATGAGCATAAACACAAGTATTTCCCTAATCACAAAAAAAGTTTGGATTGTTCTAAAATATCCCAGAATCGATCTTTCATGTGCCGACATTTGTTAAAGAAATACAATGAATTGGCCGGGAATCGAAGCCGGGTCAACTGCTTGGGAAGCAGCTATTCTCACCACTATACCACCAACGCTTCCCATAAATAACACAAATGATACCTGACAGAATAAGTTCACAGGGGTTTCAGATTATCATAAAAGACAAGATCTTACTTCTCATAAACAAAGTTTGGATTGTTCTTGTCGACTAAAATATCCCAGAATCAAACTTTCATGTGCCGACATTTGTTAATGAACTCCGATGCATATTCCGGGAATCGAACCCTGGTCAACTGCTTAGAAAGCAGCTATGCTCACCGCTATACCACCAACACACAGTAAAATACTCAAATGATACCTGACATAATAAGTTCACAGAGATTTCAGATGAGCATAAACACAACGATTTCCCTAATCACAAAAATAGTTTGGATTGTTCTTATTCCGTAAATCATCCCAGTAACAATCTTTCATGTCCCGACATTTGTTACAGAACTTTAATGCATTGGCCGGGAATCGAACCCGGGTCAACTGCTTGGGAAGCAGCTATTCTCACCACTATACCACCAACGCTTACCAGACATATCACAAATGATAACTGACAGAATAAGTTCACAGGGGTTTCAGATGATCATAAAAAACACGATCTTCCTTCTCACAAACAAAGTTTGGATTGTTCTTGTCCACTAAAATTTCCCAGAATCAATCTTTCATGTGCCGACATTTGTTAAAGAACTACCATGCATTGGACGGGAATCGAACCCGGGTCAACTCCTTGGGAAACAGCTATTCTCACCACTATACCACCAACGCTTGCCATTAATAACACAAATGATACCTGACAGAATAAGTTCACAGGGGTTTCAGATTATCATAAAAAACACGATCTTCCTTCTCACAAACAGTTTGGATTGTTCTTGTCCACTAAAATTTCACAGAATCATACTTTCATGTGCCGACATTTGTTAAAGAACTTCAATGCATTGGCCGGGAATCGTACCCGGCTCAAGTGCTTGAGAATCAGCTATTCTCCTCACTATACCACCAACGCTGAAGTTTTATAAATGAAATGATACCTGACGGAATAAATTCACAGAGGTTTCAGATGAGTAGAAAAACAACGAATGTCCTTCTCACAATGAAATTTTGGATTATCGTTTACAACTAAAACTTCTGTGTATCAATGGTCAAGTCCAGTGAATATTAAAGATTGTCGATGCATTGGCCGGGAATCGAACCCGGGTCAATTGCATGGGAAGCAGCTATGCTCACCACTATACCACCAACGGTTACCTTAAACTACGCAAATGATACCTGTCAGAATAAGTTCACAGAGATTTCAGATGAGCATAAACACAAGTATTTCCCTAATCACAAAAAAAGCTTGGATTGTTCTTGTTCCGTAAAACATCCCAGTAACAATCTTTCATGTCCCGACATTTGTTTTAGAACTTGAATGCATTGGCCGGGAATCGAACCCGGGTCAGCTGCTTGGGAAGCAGCTATTCTCACCACTATACCACCAACGCTTACCGTAATAATACAAATGATAACTGACAGAATAAGTTCACAGAGATTTCAGATGAGCATAAACACAAGTATTTCCCTAATCACAAAAAAAGTTTGGATTGTTCTAAAATATCCCAGAATCGATCTTTCATGTGCCGACATTTGTTAAAGAAATACAATGAATTGGCCGGGAATCGAAGCCGGGTCAACTGCTTGGGAAGCAGCTATTCTCACCACTATACCACCAACGCTTCCCATAAATAACACAAATGATACCTGACAGAATAAGTTCACAGGGGTTTCAGATTATCATAAAAGACAAGATCTTACTTCTCATAAACAAAGTTTGGATTGTTCTTGTCGACTAAAATATCCCAGAATCAAACTTTCATGTGCCGACATTTGTTAATGAACTCCGATGCATATTCCGGGAATCGAACCCTGGTCAACTGCTTAGAAAGCAGCTATGCTCACCGCTATACCACCAACACACAGTAAAATACTCAAATGATACCTGACATAATAAGTTCACAGAGATTTCAGATGAGCATAAACACAACGATTTCCCTAATCACAAAAATAGTTTGGATTGTTCTTATTCCGTAAATCATCCCAGTAACAAGTTTTCATGTCCCGACATTTGTTACAGAACTTTAATGCATTGGCCGGGAATCGAACCCGGGTCAACTGCTTGGGAAGCAGCTATTCTCACCACTATACCACCAACGCTTACCAGACATATCACAAATGATAACTGACAGAATAAGTTCACAGGGGTTTCAGATGATCATAAAAAACACGATCTTCCTTCTCACAAACAAAGTTTGGATTGTTCTTGTCCACTAAAATTTCCCAGAATCAATCTTTCATGTGCCGACATTTGTTAATGAACTACCATGCATTGGCCGGGAATCGAACCCGGGTCAACTCCTTGGGAAGCAGCTATTCTCACCACTATACCACCAACGCTTGCCATTAATAACACAAATGATACCTGACAGAATAAGTTCACAGGGGTTTCAGATTATCATAAAAAACACGATCTTCCTTCTCACAAACAGTTTGGATTGTTCTTGTCCACTAAAATTTCACAGAATCATACTTTCATGTGCCGGCATTTGTTAAAGAACTTCAATGCATTGGCCGGGAATCATACCCGGCTCAACTGCTTGAGAATCAGCTATTCTCCTCACTATACCACCAACGCTGAAGTGTTATAAAGCAAATGATACCCGATGGAATAAATTCACAGAGGTTTCAGATGAGTAGAAAAACCACGAATGTCCTTCTCACAATGAAATTTTGGATTATCGTTTACAACTAAAAATTCTGTGTATCAATGGTCAAGTCCAGTGAATGTTAAAGATAGTCGATGAATTGGCAGGGAATCGAACCCGGGTCAATTGTATAGGAAGCAGCTATGCTCACCACTATACCACCAACGCTTACCTTAAATCACGCAAATGATACCTGTCAGAATAAGTTCACAGAGATTTCAGATGAGCATAAACACAACTATTTCCCTAATCACAAAAAAAGCTTGGATTGTTCTTGTTCCGTAAAGCATCCCAGTAACAATCTTTCCTGTCCCGACATTTGTTTTAGATCTTTAATGCATTTGACGGGAATCTAACCCGGGTCAACTGCTTAGGAAGCAGCTATTCTCACCACTATACCACCAACGCTTACCGTAAATATCACAAATGATAACTGACAGAATAAGTTTACAGAGATTTCAGATGAGCATAAACACAAGTATTTCCCTGATCACAAAAAAAGTTTGGATTGTTCTTGTCGACTAAAATATCCCAGAATCTTTCATGTGCCGACATTTGTTAATGAACTCCAATACATATGCCTGGAATCGAACCCGGGTCAACTGCTTAGGAAGCAGCTATGCTCACCACTATACCACCAACACTTACGGTAAATAACTCAAATGATACCTGACAGAATAAGTTCACAGAGATTTCAGATGAGCATAAACACAACGATTTCCCTAATCACAAAAGTAGTTTGGATTGTTCTTGTTCCGTAAATCATCCCAGTAACAATCTTTCATGTCCCGACATTTGTTTTAGAACTTTAATGCATTGGCCGGGATTCGAACCCGGGTCAACTGCTTGGGAAGCAGCTATTCTCACCACTATACCACCAACGCTTACCATAAATATCACAAATGATAACTGACAGAATAAGTTCACAGAGATTGCAGATTAGCATAAACACAACTATTTCCCTAATCACAAAAAATGTTTGGATTGTTCTTGTTCCGTAAAACAACCCAGTAACAATCTTTCATCTCCCGACATTTGTTATAGAACTTTAATACATTGGCCGGGAATCGATCCCGGGTCAACTGCTTGTGAAGCAGCTATTCTCACCACTATACCACCAACGCTTACCATAAATCATAAATGATAACTGACAGAATAAGTTCACAGGGGTTTCAGATGATCATAAACACAACTATTTCCCCAATCACAAAAAATGTTTGGATTATTCTTGTTCCGTAATACAACCCAGTAACAATCTTTCATCTCCCGACATTTGTTATAGAACTTGAATGCATTGCCCGGGAATCGAACCCGGGTCAACTGCTTGGGAAGCAGCTATTCTCACCACTATACCACCAATGCTTACCATAATTCATAAATGATAACTGACAGAATAAGTTCACAGGGGTTTCAGATGATCATAAAAAACATGATCTTCCTTCTCACAATCAGTTTGGATTGTTCTTGTCCACTAAAATTTTCTAGAATCACTCTTTCATGTACCGACATTTGTCATAGAACTACAATGCATTGGCCGGGAATCGAACCCGGGTCAACTGCTTGGGAAGCAGCTATTCTCACCACTATACCACCAACGCTTGACGTAAATAACACAAATGATGCCTGACAGAATAAATTCACAGGGGTTTCAGATTATCATAAAAAACACGATCTTCCTTCTCACAATCAGTTTGGATTGTTCTTGTCCACTAAAACAACCCAGTAACAATCTTTCATCTCCCGACATTTGTTATAGACCTTTAATGCATTGGCCGGGAATCGAACCCGGGTAAACTGCTTGGGAAGCAGCTATTCTCACCACTATACCACCAACGCTTGCCATAAATCATAAATGATAACTGACAGAATAAGTTCACAGGGGTTTCAGATGATCATAAACACAACTATTTCCCTAATCACAAAAAATATTTGGATTATTCTTGTTCCGTAATACAACCCAGTAACAATCTTTCATCTCCCGACATTTGTTATAGAACTTTAATGCATTGGCTGGGAATCGAACCCGTGTCAATTGCTTGGGAAGCAGCTATTCTCACCACCATACCACCAACGCTTACCATAAATCATAAATGATAACTGACAGAATAAGTTTACAGGGGTTTCAGATGATCATAAAAAACACGATCTTCCTTCTCACAAACAAAGCTTGGATTGTTCTTGTCCACTAAAATTTCCCAGAATCAATCTTTCATGTGCCGACATTTGTCAAAGAACTACAATGCATTGGCCGGGAATCGAACCAGGGTCAACTGCTTGGGAAGCAGCTAATCTCACCACTATACCACCAACGCTTGACGTAAATAACACAATTGATACCTGACAGAATAAGTTCAAAGGGGTTTCAGATTATCATAAAAAACACGACCTTCCTTCTCACAATCAGTTTGGATTGTTCTTGTCCACTAAAATATCCCAGGATCAATCTTTCATGTGCCGACATTTGTTAAAGAACTACCATGCATTGGCCGTGAATCGAACCCGGGTCAACTGCTTGGGAAGCAGCTATTCTCACCACTATACCACCAACACATACCGTAAATATCACAAATGATAACCGACAGAATAAGTTCACAGAGATTTCAGATGAGCATAAACACAAGTATTTCCCAAATCACAAAAAAAGTTTGGATTGTTCTTGTTCCGTAAAACAACCCAGTAACAATCTTTCATCTCCCGACATTTGTTATAGAACTTTAATGCATTGGCCAGATCGAACCCGGGTCAACTGCTTGGGAAGCAGCTATTCTCACCACTATACCACCAACGCTTACTATAAATCATAAATGATAACTGACAGAATAAGTTCACAGGGGTTTCAGATTATCATAAAAAACACGATCTTCCTTCTCACAATCAGTTTGGATTGTTCTTGTCCACTAAAATATCCCAGGATCAATCTTTCATGTGCCGACATTTGTTAAAGAACTACCATGCATTGGCCGGGAATCGAACCCGGGTCAACTGCTTGGGAAGCAGCTATTCTCACCACTATACCACCAACGCTTACCATAAATCATAAATGATAACTGACTGAATAAGTTCACAGAGATTTCAGATGAGCATAAACACAACTATTTCCCTAATCACAAAAAAAGTTTGGATTTTTCTTGTTCCTTAACACATCCCAGTAACAATCTTTCATGTCCCGACATTTGTTGTAGAACCTTAATGCATTGGCCGGGAATCGAACCCGGGTCAACTGCTTGGGAAGCAGCTATTCTCACCACTATACCACCAACGCTTAGCATAAATCATAAATGATAACTGACAGAATAAGTTCACAGGGGTTTCAGATGATCATAAAAAACACGATCTTCCTTCTCACAATCAGTTTGGATTGTTCTTGTCCACTAAAATATCCCAGGATCAATCTTTCATGTCCCGCCATTTGTTATAGAACTTCAATGCATTGGCCGGGAATCGAACCCGGGTCAACTGCTTGGGAAGCAGCTATTCTCACCACTATACCACCAACGCTTACCATAAATCATAAATGATAAATGACAGAATAAGTTCACAGGGGTTTCAGATGATCATAAACACAACTATTTCCCTAATCACAAAAAGTGTTTGGATTATTCTTGTTCCGTTATACATCCCAGTAACAATCTTTCATCTCCCGACATTTGTTATAGAACTTTAATGCATTGTCCGGGAATCGAACCCGGGTCAACTGCTTGGGAAGCAGCTATTCTCACCACTAAACCACCAACGCTTACCATAAATCATAAATGATACCTGACAGAATAAGTTCACAGGGGTTTCAGATTATCATAAAAAACACGATCTTCCTTCTCACAATCAGTTTGGATTGTTCTTGTCCGCTAAAATTTCCCAGAATCAATCTTTCATGTGCCGACATTTGCCAAAGAACTACAATGCATTGGCCGGGAATCGAACCCGGGTCAACTGCTTGGGAAGCAGCTATTCTCACCACTATACCACCAACGCTGGACATATATAACACAAATGATACCTGACTGAATAAGTTCACAGGGGTTTCAGATTATCATAAAAAACACGATCTTCCTTCTCACAAACAAAGTTTGGATTGTTCTTGTCCACTAAAATATCCCAGGATCAATCTTTCATGTGCCGACATTTGTTAAAGAACTACCATGCATTGGCCGGGAATCGAACCCGGGTCAACTGTTTGGGGAAGCAGCTATTCTCACCACTATACCACCAACGCTTACAGTAAATATCACAAATGATAACTGACAGAATAAGTTCACAGAGATTTCAGATGAGCATAAACACAACTATTTCCCTAATCACAAAAAAAGTTTGGATTTTTCTTGTTCCGTAACACATCCCAGTAACAATCTTTCATGTCCCGACATTTGTTATAGAACCTTAATGCATTGGCCGGGAATCGAACCCGGGTCAACTGCTTGGGAAGCAGCTATTCTCACCACTATACCACCAACGCTTAGCATAAATCATAAATGATAACTGACTGAATAAGTTCACAGGGGTTTCAGATGATCATAAAAAACACGATCTTCCTTCTCACAATCAGTTTGGATTGTTCTTGTCCACTAAAATATCCCAGGATCAATCTTTCATGTGCCGACATTTGTTAAAGAACTACCATGCATTGGCCGGGAATCTAACCCGGGTCAACTGCTTGGGAAGCAGCTATTCTCACCACTATACCACCAACGCTTACCGTAAATATCACAAATGATAACCGACAGAATAAGTTCACAGAGATTTCAGCTGAGCATAAACACAAGTATTTCCCTAATCACAAAAAAAGTTTGGATTGTCCTTGTTCCGTAAAACATCCCAGTAACAATCCTTCATGTTCCGACATTTGTTATAGACCTTTAATGCATTGGCCGGGAATCGAACCCGGGTCAACTGCTTGGGAAGCAGCTATTCTCACCACTATACCACCAACGCTTATCATGAATCGTAAATGATAACTGACTGAATAAGTTCACAGAGATTTCAGATGAGCATAAACACAACTATTTCCCAAATCACAAAAAAAGTTTGGATTTTTCTTGTTCCTTAACACATCCCAGTAACAATCTTTCATGTCCCGACATTTGTTGTAGAACCTTAATGCATTGGCCGGGAATCGAACCCGGGTCAACTGCTTGGGAAGCAGCTATTCTCACCACTATACCACCAACGCTTAGCATAAATCATAAATGATAACTGACAGAATAAGTTCACAGGGGTTTCAGATGATCATAAAAAACACGATCTTCCTTCTCACAATCAGTTTGGATTGTTCTTGTCCACTAAGATATCCCAGGATCAATCTTTCATGTCCCGCCATTTGTTATAGAACTTCAATGCATTGGCCGGGAATCGACCCCGGGTCAACTGCTTGGGAAGCAGCTATTCTCACCACTATACCACCAACGCTTACCATGAATCATAAATGATAAATGACAGAATAAGTTCACAGGGGTTTCAGATGATCATAAACACAACTATTTCCCTAATCACAAAAAGGGTTTGGATTATTCTTGTTCCGTTATACAACCCAGTAACAATCTTTCATCTCCCGACATTTGTTATAGAACTTTAATGCATTGTCCGGGAATCGAACCCGGGTCAACTGCTTGGGAAGCAGCTATTCTCACCACTAAACCACCAACGCTTACCATAAATCATAAATGATACCTGACAGAATAAGTTCACAGGGGTTTCAGATTATCATAAAAAACACGATCTTCCTTCTCACAATCAGTTTGGATTGTTCTTGTCCGCTAAAATTTCCCAGAATCAATCTTTCATGTGCCGACATTTGCCAAAGAACTACAATGCATTGGCCGGGAATCGAACCCGGGTCAACTGCTTGGGAAGCAGCTATTCTCACCACTATACCACCAACGCTGGAAATATATAACACAAATGATACCTGACTGAATAAGTTCACAGGGGTTTCAGATTATCATAAAAAACACGATCTTCCTTCTCACAAACAAAGTTTGGATTGTTCTTGTCCACTAAAATATCCCAGGATCAATCTTTCATGTGCCGACATTTGTTAAAGAACTACCATGCATTGGCCGGGAATCGAACCCGGGTCAACTGCTTGGGAAGCAGCTATTCTCACCACTATACCACCAACGCTTACAGTAAATATCACAAATGATAACTGACAGAATAAGTTCACAGAGATTTCAGATGAGCATAAACACAACTATTTCCCTAATCACAAAAAAAGTTTGGATTTTTCTTGTTCCGTAACACAACCCAGTAACAATCTTTCATGTCCCGACATTTGTTATAGAACCTTAATGCATTGGCCGGGAATCGAACCCGGGTCAACTGCTTGGGAAGCAGCTATTCTCACCACCATACCACCAACGCTTAGCATAAATCATAAATGATAACTGACTGAATAAGTTCACAGGGGTTTCAGATGATCATAAAAAACACGATCTTCCTTCTCACAATCAGTTTGGATTGTTCTTGTCCACTAAAATATCCCAGGATCAATCTTTCATGTGCCGACATTTGTTAAAGAACTACCATGCATTGGCCGGGAATCGAACCCGGGTCAACTGCTTGGGAAGCAGCTATTCTCACCACTATACCACCAACGCTTACCGTAAATATCACAAATGATAACTGACAGAATAAGTTCACAGAGATTTCAGATGAGCATAAACACAACTATTTCCCTAATCACAAAAGAAGTTTGGATTTTTCTTGTTCCGTAACACATCCCAGTAACAATCTTTCATGTCCCGACATTTGTTATTGAACCTTACTGCATTGGCCGGGAATCGAACCCGGGTCAACTGCTTGGGAAGCAGCTATTCTCACCACTATACCACCAACGCTTAGCATGAATCTTAAATGATAACTGACTCAATAAGTTCACAGGGGTTTCAGATGATCATAAAAAACACGATCTTCCTTCTCACAATCAGTTTGGATTGTTCTTGTCCACTAAGATATCCCAGGATCAATCTTTCATGTCCTGCCATTTGTTATAGAACTTTAATGCATTGGCCGGGAATCGAACCCAGGTGAACTGCTTGGGAAGCAGCTATTCTCACCACTATACCACCAACGCTTACCGTAAATATCACAAATGATAACTGACAGAATAAGTTCACAGAGATTTCAGCTGAGCATAAACACAAGTATTTCCCTAATCACAAAAAAAGTTTGGATTGTTCTTGTTCCGTAAAACATCCCAGTGACAATCCTTCATGTCCCGACATTTGTTATAGACCTTTAATGCATTGGCCGGGAATCGAACCCGGGTCAACTGCTTGGGAAGCAGCTATTCTCACCACTATACCACCAACGCTTACCGTAAATAACACAAATGATACCTGACAGAATAAGTTCACAGGGGTTTCAGATTATCATAAAAAACACGACCTTCCTTCTCACAATCAGTTTGGATTGTTCTTGTCCACTAAAATATCCCAGGATCAATCTTTCATGTGCCGACATTTGTTAAAGAACTACCATGCATTGGCCGTGAATCGAACCCGGGTCAACTGCTTGGGAAGCAGCTATTCTCACCACTATACCACCAACACATACCGTAAATATCACAAATGATAACCGACAGAATAAGTTCACAGAGATTTCAGATGAGCATAAACACAAGTATTTCCCTAATCACAAAAAAAGTTTGGATTGTTCTTGTTCCGTAAAACAACCCAGTAACAATCTTTCATCTCCCGACATTTGTTATAGAACTTTAATGCATTGGCCAGATCGAACCCGGGTCAACTGCTTGGGAAGCAGCTATTCTCACCACTATACCACCAACGCTTACCATAAATCATAAATGATAACTGACAGAATAAGTTCACAGGGGTTTCAGATGATCATAAACACAACTATTTCCCTAATCACAAAAATTGTTTGGATTATTCTTGTTCCGTAATTCAACCCAGTAACGATCTTTCATCTCCCGACATTTGTTATAGATCTTGAATGCATTGCCCGGGAATCGAATCCGAGTCAACTGCTTGGGAAGCAGCTATTCTCACCACTATACCACCAACGCTTACCATAATTCATAAATGATAACTGACAGAATAAGTTCACAGGGGTTTCAGATTATCATAAAAAACACGATCTTCCTTCTCACAAACAAAGTTTGGATTGTTCTTGTCCACTAAAATTTCCCAGAATCGATCTTTCATGTGCCGACATTTGTCAAAGAACTACAATGCATTGGCCGGGAATCGAACCCGGGTCAACTGCTTGGGAAGCAGCTATTCTCACCACTATACCACCAACGCTTGACGTAAATAACACAAATGATGCCTGACAGAATAAGTTCACAGGGGTTTCAGATTATCATAAAAAACACGATCTTCCTTCTCACAATCAGTTTGGATTGTTCTTGTCCACTAAAACAACCCAGTAACAATCTTTCATCTCCCGACATTTGTTATAGACCTTTAATGCATTGGCCGGGAATCGAACCCGGGTCAACTGCTTGGGAAGCAGCTATTCTCACCACTATACCACCAACGCTTACCGTAAATATCACAAATGATAACTGACAGAATAAGTTCACAGAGATTGCAGATGAGCATAAACACAACTATTTCCCTAATCACAAAAAAAGTTTTGATTGTTCTTGTTCCGTAATACATCCCAGTAACAATCTTTCATGTCCCCACATTTGTAATAGAACTTTAATGCATTGGCCGGGAATCGAACCCGGGTCAACTGCTTGGGAAGCAGCTATTCTCACCACTATACCACCAACGCTTACCGTTAATATCACAAATGATAACCGACAGAATAAGTTCACAGAGATTTCAGATGATCATAAACACAACTATTTCCCTAATCACAAAAAATGTATGGATTATTCTTGTTCCGTAATTCAACCCAGTAACAATCTTTCATCTCCCGACATTTATTATAGAACTTGAATGCATTGCCCGGGAAACGAACCCGGGTCAACTGCTTGGGAAGCAGCTATTCTCACCACTATACCACCAACGCTTAGCATACATCATGAATGATAACTGACTGAATAAGTTCACAGGGGTTTCAGATGATCATAAAAAACACGATCTTCCTTCTCACAATCAGTTTGGATTGTTCTTGTCCACTAAAATATCCCAGGATCAATCTTTCATGTCCCGACATTTGTTATAGAACTTTAATGCATTGGCCGGGAATCGAACCAGGGTCAACTGCTTGGGAAGCAGCTATTCTCACCACTATACCACCAACGCTTACCGTAAATATCACAAATGATAACCGACAGAATAAGTTCACAGAGATTTCAGCTGAGCATAAACACAAGTATTTCCCTAATCACAAAAAAAGTTTGGATTGTTCTTGTTCCGTAAAACATCCCAGTAACAATCCTTCATGTCCCGACATTTGTTATAGACCTTTAATGCATTGGCCGGGAATCGAACCCGGGTCAACTGCTTGGGAAGCAGCTATTCTCACCACTATACCACCAACGCTTACCATAAATCATAAATGATTACTGACTGAGTAAGTTCACAGGGGTATCAGATGATCATAAAAAACACGATCTTCCTTCTCACAATCAGTTTGGATTGTTCTTGTCCACTAAAATATCCCAGGATCAATCTTTCATGTGCCGACATTTGTCAAAGAACTACCATGCATTGGCCGGGAATCGAACCCGGATCAACTGCTTGGGAAGGAGCTATTCTCACCACTATACCACCAACGCTTACCGTAAATATCACAAATGATAACTGACAGAATAAGTGCACAGAGATTTCAGATGAGCATAAACACAAGTATTTCCCTGATCACAAAAAAAGTTTGGATTTTTCTTGTTCCGTAACACATCCCAGTAACAATCTTTCATGTCCCGACATTTGTTATAGAACCTTAATGCATTGGCCGGGAATCGAACCCGGGTCAACTGCTTGGGAAGCAGCTATTCTCACCACTATACCACCAACGCTTAGCATAAATCATGAATGATAACTGACAGAATAAGTTCACAGGGGTTTCAGATGATCATAAAAAACACGATGTTCCTTCTCACAATCAGTTTGGATTGTTCTTGTCCACTAAGATATCCCAGGATCAATCTTTCATGTCCCGCCATTTGTTATAGAACTTTAATGCATTGGCCGGGAATCGAACCCGGGTCAACTGCTTGGGAAGCAGCTATTCTCACCACTATACCACCAACGCTGGACATATATAACACAAATGATACCTGACTGAATAAGTTCACAGGGGTTTCAGATTATCATAAAAAACACGATCTTCCTTCTCACAATCAGTTTGGATTGTTCATGTCCACTAAAATTTCCCAGAATCAATCTTTCATGTGCCGACATTTGTCAAAGAACTACAATGCATTGGCCGGGAATCGAACCCGGGTCAACTACTTGGGAAGCAGCTATTCTCACCACTATACCACCAACGCTTACAGTAAATGTCACAAATGATAACCGTCAGAATAAGTTCACAGAGATTTCAGATGAGCATAAACACAAGTATTTCCCTAATCACAAAAAAAGTTTGGATTGTTCTTGTTCCGTAAAACATCCCAGTAACAATCTTTCATCTCCCGACATTTGTTATAGAACTTAAATGCATTGGCCGGGAATCAAACCCGGGTCAACTGCTTGGGAAGCAGCTATTCTCACCACTATACCACCAACACTTACCATAACTCATAAATGATAACTGACAGAATAAGTTCACAGGGGTTTCAGATGATCATAAAAAACACGATCTTCCTTCTCACAAACAAAGTTTGGATTGTACTTGTCCACTAAAATTTCCCAGAATCAATCTTTCATGTGCCGACATTTGTCAAAGAACAACAATGCAATGGCCGGGAATCGAACCCCGGTCAACTGCTTGGGAAGCAGCTATTCTCACCACTATACCACCAACGCTTAACATAAATAACACAAATGATACCTGACAGAATAAGTTCACAGGGGTTTCAGATGATCATAAACACAACTAGTTCCCCAATCACAAAAAGTGTTTGGATTATTCTTGTTCCGTAATACAACCCAGTAACAATCTTTCATCTCACGACATTTGTGATAGAACTTTAATGCATTGTCCGGGAATCGAACCCGGGTCAACTGCTTGGGAAGCAGCTATTCTCACCACTAAACCACCAACGCTTACCATAAATCATAAATGATACCTGACAGAATAAGTTCACAGGGGTTTCAGATTATCATAAAAAACACGATCTTCCTTCTCACAATCAGTTTGGATTGTTCGTGTCCGCTAAAATTTCCCAGAATCAATCTTTCATGTGCCGACATTTGTCAAAGAACTACAATGCATTGGCCGGGAATCGAACCCGGGTCAACTGCTTGGGAAGCAGCTATTCTCACCACTATACCACCAACGCTAGACATATATAATACAAATGATACCTGACTGAATAAGTTCACAGGGGTTTCAGATTATCATAAAAAACACGATCTTCCTTCTCACAATCAGTTTGGATTGTTCATGTCCACTAAAATTTCCCAGAATCAATCTTTCATGTGCCGACATTTTTCAAAGAACTACAATGCATTGGCCGGGAATCGAACCCCGGTCAACTGCTTGGGAAGCAGCTATTCTCACCACTATACCACCAACGCTTACCGTAAATGTCACAAATGATAACCCTCAGAATAAGTTCACAGAGATTTCAGATGAGCATAAACACAAGTATTTCCCTAATCACAAAAAAAGTTTGGATTGTTCTTGTTCCGTAAAACATCCCAGTAACAATCTTTCATCTCCCGACATTTGTTATAGAACTTTAATGCATTGGCCGGGAATCAAACCCGGGTCAACTGCTTGGGAAGCAGCTATTCTCACCACTATACCACCAACACTTACCATAACTCATAAATGATAACTGACAGAATAAGTTCACAGGGGTTTCAGATTATCATAAAAAACACGATCTTCCTTCTCACAATCAGTTTGGATTGTTCTTGTCCACTAAAATATCCCAGGATCAATCTTTCATGTCCCGACATTTGTTATAGAACTTTAATGCATTGGCCGGGAATCGAACCCGGGTCAACTGCTTGGGAAGCAGCAATTCTCACCACTATACCACCAACGCTTCCCAAACATAACCCAAATGATACCTGACAGAATAAGTTCACAGGGGTTTCAGATTATCATAAAAAACACGATCTTCCTTCTCACAATCAGTTTGGATTGTTCTTGTCCACTAAAATATCCCAGTAACAATCTTTCATGTCCCGACATTTGTTATAAAACTGTAATGCATTGGCCGGGAATCGAACCCGGGTCAACTGCTTGGGAAGCAGCTATTCTCACCACTATACCACCAACGCTTACCGTAAATATCACAAATGATAACCGACAGAATAAGTTCACAGAGATTTCAGATGAGCATAAACACTAGTATTTCCCTAATCACAAAAAAAGTTTGGATTGTTCTTGTTCCGTAAAATAACCCACTAACAATCTTTCTTCTCTCGACATTTGTTATAGAACTTTAATGCATTGGCCGGGAATCGAACCCGGGTCAACTGCTTGGGAAGCAGCTATTCTCACCACTATACCACCAACGCTTACCGTAAATATCACAAATGATAACCATCAGAATAAGTTCACAGAGATTTCAGATGAGCATAAACGCAAGTATTTCCCTAATCACAAAAAAAGTTTGGATTGTTCTTGTTCCGTAAAACATCCCAGTAACAATCTTTCATCTCCCGACATTTGTTATAGAACTTTATTGCATTGGCCGGGAATCAAACCCGGGTCAACTGCTTGGGAAGCAGCTATTCTCACCACTATACCACCAACACTTACCATAACTCATAAATGATAACTGACAGAATTAGTTCACAGGGGTTTCAGATGATCATAAAAAACACGATCTTCCTTCTCACAAACAAAGTTTGGATTGTACTTGTCCACTAAAATTTCCCAGAATCAATCTTTCATGTGCCGACATTTGTCAAAGAACAACAATGCATTGGCCGGGAATCAAACCCCGGTCAACTGCTTGGGATGCAGCTTTCTCACCACTATACCACCAACGCTTAACATAAATAACACAAATGATACCTGACAGAATAAGTTCACTGGGGTTTCAGATTATCATAAAAAACACGATCTTCCTTCTCACAATCAGTTTGGATTGTTCTTGTCCACTAAAATATCCCAGGATCAATCTTTCATGTCCCGACATTTGTTATAGAACTTTAATGCATTGGCCGGGAATCGAACCCGGGTCAACTGCTTGGGAAGCAGCTATTCTCACCACTATACCACCAACGCTTACCGTAAATATCACAAATGAAAACCGACAGAATAAGTTCACAGAGATTTCAGATGAGCATAAACACAAGTATTTCCCTAACCCCAAAAATAGTTTGGATTGTTCTTGTTCCGTAAAACATCCCAGTAACAATCCTTCATGTCCCGACATTTGTTATAGACCTTTAGTGCATTGGCCGGGAATCGAACCCGGGTCAACTGCTTGGGAAGCAGCTATTCTCACCACTATACCACCAACGCTTCCCAAACATAACGCAAATGATACCTGACGTAATAAGTTCACAGGGGTTTCAGATTATCATAAAAAACACGATATTCCTTCTCACAATCAGTTTGGATTGTTCTTGTCCACTAAAATATCCCAGGATCAATCTGTCATGTCCCGACATTTGGTATAGAACTTTAATGCATTGGCCGGGAATCGAACCCGAGTCAACTGCTTGGGAAGCAGCTATTCTCACCACTATACCACCAACACTTACCATAAATTATGAATTATAACTGACAGAATAAGTTTACAGGGGTTTCAGATGATCAAAAAAAACACGATCTTCCTCCTCACAAACAAAGTTTGGATTGTTCTTGCCCACTATAATTTCCCAGAATCAATCTTTCATGTGCCGACATTTGTCAAAAAACTACAATGCATTGGCCGGGAATAGAACCCGGGTCA
This sequence comes from Gadus morhua, assembly GCF_902167405.1. Taxonomy (NCBI): domain Eukaryota; kingdom Metazoa; phylum Chordata; class Actinopteri; order Gadiformes; family Gadidae; genus Gadus; species Gadus morhua. The sequence goes on from NC_044051.1 coordinate 35,458,219, forward strand.
ACTGCATGGGAAGCAGCTATTCTCACCACTATACCACCAACGCTTAACGTAAATAACACAAATGATACCTGACAGAATAAGTTCACAGGGGTTTCAGATTATCATAAAAAACACAATCTTCCTTCTCACAATCAGTTTGGATTGTTCTTGTCCACTAAAATTTCCCAGAATCAATCTTTCATGTGCCGACATTTGTCAAAGAACTACAATGCATTGGCCGGGAATCGTACCCAGCTCAACTGCTTGAGAAGCAGCTATTCTCACCAATATACCACCAACCCTTAACGTAAATATCCCAAATGATAACTGACAGAATAAGTTCACAGAGATTTCAGATGAGCATAAACACAAGTATTTCCCTAATCACAAAAAAAGTATGGATTGTTCTTGTTCCGTAAAACAACCCAGTAACAATCTTTCATGTCCCGACATTTGTTATAGAACTTTCCTGCATTGGCCGGGAATCTAACCCGGGTCAACTGCTTGGGAAGCAGCTATTCTCAACACTATACCACCAACGCTTACCATAAACACACCAAATGATAACTGATGGAATAAGTTCACAGGGGTTTCAGATTATCATAAAAAACACGATCTTCCTTCTCACAAACAGTTTGGATTGTTCTTGTCCACTAAAATATCCCGGGATCAATCTTTCATGTGCCGACATTTGTTAAAGAACTACAATGCAATGTCCAGGAATCGAACCCGAGACAACTGCTTGGAAAGTAGCTATGCTCACCACTATACCACCAACACTTACATTAATTTACTCAATTGATACCTGACAGAATAAGTTCACAGAGATTTCAGATGAGCATAAAGACAACGATTTCCCTAATCACAAACAAAGTTTGGATTGTTCTTGTTCCGTAAAACAACCCACTAACAATCTTTCATCTCTCGACATTTGTTATAGAACTTTAATGCATTGGCCGGGAATCGAACCCGGGTCAACTGCTTGGGAAGCAGCTATTCTCACCACTATACCACCAACGCTTACCATAAATCATAAATGATAACTGACGGAATAAGTTCACAGGGGTTTCAGATGATCATAAAAAACACAATCTTCCTTCTCACAATGAGTTTGGATTGTTCTTGTCCACTAAAATGTCCCAGGATCAATCTTTCATGTCCCGACATTTGTTATAGTACTTTAATGCATTGGCCGGGAATCGAACCCGATTCAACTGCTTGGGATGCAGCTATTCTCACCACTATACCACCAACGCTTACTGTAAATAACACAAATGATACCTGACAGAAAAAGTTCACAGGGGTTTCAGATGATCATAAAAAACACGATCTTCCTTCTCACAAACAAAGTTTGGATTGTTCTTGTCCACAAAAATTTCCCAGAATCAATCTTTCAGGTGCCGACATTTGTCAAAGAACTACAATGCATTTGCCGCGAATCGAGCCCGGGTCAACTTCTTGTGAAGCAGCTATTCTCACCACTATACCACCAACGCTTGGCGTTAATAACACAAATGATACCTGACAGAATAAGTTCACAGGGGTTTCAGATTATCATAAAAAACACGATCTTCCTTCTCACAATCAGTTTGGATTGTTCTTGTCCACTAAAATATCCCAGGATCAATCTTTCATGTCCCGACATTTGTTATAGAACTTTACTGCATTGGCCGGGAATCGAACCCGGGTCAACTGCTTGGGAAGCAGCTATTCTCACCACTATACCACCAACGCTTACCGTAAATTTCACAAATGATAACCGACAGAATAAGTTCACAGAGATTTCAGCTGAGCATAAACACAAGTATTTCCCTCATCACAAAAAAAGTTTGGATTGTTCTTGTTCCGTAAAACATCCCAGTAACAATCTTTCATGTCCCGACATTTGTTATAGACCTTTAATGCATTGGCCGGGAATCGAACCCGGGTCAACTGCTTGGGAAGCAGCTATTCTCACCACTATACCACCAACGCTTCCCAAAAATAACACAAATGATACCTCACAGAATAAGTTCACAGGGGTTTCAGATTATCATAAAAAACACGATCTTCCTTCTCACAAACAGTTTGGATTGTTCTTGTCCACTAAAATATCACAGAATCATACTTTCATGTGCCGACATTTGTTAAAGAACTTCAATGCATTTGCCGGGAATCGTACCCAGCTCAACTGCTTGAGAAGCAGCTATTCTCACCAATATACCACCAACGCTTACCGTAATTATCCCAAATGATAACTGACAGAATAAGTTCACAGAGATTTCAGATGAGCATAAACACAAGTATTTCCCTAATCACAAAAAAAGTATGGATTGTTCTTGTTCCGTAAAACAAACCAGTAACAATCTTTCATGTCCCGACATTTGTTAATGAACTTTACTGCATTGGCTGGGAATCTAACCCGGGTCAACTGCTTGGGAAGCAGCTATTCTCAACACTATACCACCAACGCTTACCATAAACACACCAAATGATAACTGATAGAATAAGTTCACAGGGGTTTCAGATTATCATAAAAAACACGATCTTCCTTCTCACAAACAGTTTGGATTGTTCTTGTCCACTAAAATATCCCTGGATCAATCTTTCATGTGCCGACATTTGTTAAAGAACTACAATGCAATGTCCAGGAATCGAACCCGAGACAACTGCTTGGAAAGTAGCTATGCTCACCACTATACCACCAACACTTAGATTAATTTACTCAATTGATACCTGACAGAATAAGTTCACAGAGATTTCAGATGAGCATAAAGACAACGATTTCCCTAATCACAAACAAAGTTTGGATTGTTCTTGTCCACTAAAATATTACAGAATCATTCTTTCATGTTCCGACATTTGTTAAAGAACTTCAATGTATTGGCCGGGAATCGTACCCGCCTCAACTGCTTGAGAAGCAGCTATTCTCACCACTATACCACCAACGCTGAAGCTTGAAAAAACAAATGATACCAGACAGAATAAATTCACAGAGGTTTCAGATGAGCAGAAAAACCACGATCTTCCTTCTCAGAAACAGTTTGGATTGGTCTTGTCCACTAAAATATCCCAGGATCAATCTTTCATGTGCCGACATTTGTTAAAGAACTACAATGCAATGGCCAGGAATCTAACCCGGGACAACTGCTTGGGAAGTAGCTATGCTCACCACTATACCACCAACGCTTACATTAAATTACTCAAATGATACCTGACAGAATAAGTTCACAGAGATTTCAGATGAGCATAAAGACAACGATTTCCCTAATCACAAACAAAGTTTGGATTGTTCTTGTTCCGTAAAACTAACCAGTAACAATCTTTCATGTCCCAACATTTGTTATAGAACATTAATGCATTGGCCGGGAATCAAACCCGGCTCAACTACTTGAGAAGCAGCTGTTCTCACCACTATACCACCAATGCTTATCGTCAACAACTCAAATGATACCTGACAGAATAAGTTCACAGGGGTTTCAGATTATCATAAAAAACACGATCTTGCTTCTCACAAACAGTTTGGATTGTTCTTGTCCACTAAAATATCACAGAATCATTCTTTCCTGTGCCGACATTTGTTAAAGAACTACAATGCATTGCCCGGGAATCATTCCCAGCTCAACTGCTTGGGAAGCAGCTATTCTCACCACTATACCACCAACAATGAGCTTTAAAAATGCAAATGATACCTGAAAGAATAAATTCACAGAGGTTTCAGATGAGCAGATAAACCACGAATGTCCTTCTCACAAGGAAATTTTGGATTATCATTTACAACTAAAACTTTTGTGTATCAATGGTCAAGTCCAGGGAATGTTAATGACTGTCGATGCATCAGCCAGGAATCGAACCCTGGTCACCTGCTCGGGAAGCAGCTATGCTCACCCCTATACCACCAACACTAACCTTCAAATACTCAAATGATACCTGACAGAATAAGTTCACAGAGATTTCAGATGAGCATAAACACAACTATTTCCCTGATCACAAACAAAGTTTGGATTGTTCTTGTTCCGTAAAATACCCCAGTAACAATCTTTCATGTCACGAAATTTGTTATAGAACTTTAATGATTGGGCAGGGAATCGAACCAGGGTGAACTGCTTGGGAAGCAGCTATTGTCACCACTATACCACCAACGCTTACCGTAAATAACACAAATGATACCTGACAGAATAAGTTCTCAGGGGTTTCAGATTATCATAAAAAATACAATCTTCCTTCTCACAAACAGTTTGGATTGTTCTTGTCCACTAAAATATCACAGAATCATTCTTTCATGTGCCGACATTTGTTAAAGAATTACAAAGTATCAGCCGGGAATCGTACCCAGCCCAACTACTTTAGAAGCAGCTATTCTCACCACTATACCACCAACACTGAGCTGAACAAAACCAAATGATACCTGACAGAATAAATTCACAGGTGTTTCAGATGAGCAGAAAAACCACGAATGTCCTTCTCACAATGAAATTTTGGATTATCGTTTACAACTAAAACTTCTGTGTATCAATGGCCAAGTCCAGGGAATGTTAAAGATTGTCGATACATTGACCTGGATTCAAACCCGGGTCAGCTGCTTGGAAAGCAGCTATTCTCACCACTATACCAACAACGCTTACATTGAATTCCTCAAATGATACCTGACAGAATAATTTCAAAGAGATTTCAGATGAGCATAAACACAACTATTTCCCTAATCACAAAAAAAGTTTGGATTGTTCATGTCCACTAATATATCCCAGAATCAATCTTTCATGTGCCGACATTTGTTAAAGAACTACGAAGCATGTGCCGGGAATCAAACCCTGGTCAACTGCTTGGGAAGTAGCTATGCTCACCACTATACCACCAACGCTTAACATAAATAACACAAATGATTCCTGACAGAATAAGTTCACAGAGGTTTCAGATTATCATAAAAAACACGATTTTCCTTCTCACAAACAGTTTGGATTGTTCTTGTCCACTAAAATATCACAGAATCAATCTTTCATGTGCCGACATTTGTTAAAGAACTACAATGCAATGGCCGGGAATCGAACCCGGGTCAACTGCTATTCTCACCACTATACCACCAACGCTTACCTTAAATAGCACAAATGATAACTGACAGAATAAATTCACAGGGGTTTCAGATGATCATAAAAAACACGCTCTTCCTTCTCACAAACAAAGTTTGGATTGTTCTTCTCCACTAAAATATCCCAGAATCAATCTTTTATGTGCCGACATTTGTTAAAGAACTACAATGCATTGGCCGGGAATCGAACCCCGGTCAAGCAGCTATGCTCACCACTATACCTCCAACGCCTACTTTAAATAAAACAGATGATGCCAGACAGAATAAGTTTTAGATAAGCGGAAAAACCACGAATTTCCTGCTCACAATGAAATTTTGGATTATTGTTTACAACTACAAGTTCTGTGTATCAATGGTCATGTCCAGGGAATGGACTTGACCATTCCCTGGTCACAAACAAAGTTTGGATTGTTCTTGTTCCGTTAAAGATCCCAGTATCAATCTTTCATTTCCCAACATTTGTTATAGAACTTTAATGCATTGGCCGGGATACGAACCCGTGTCAACTGCTTGGGAAGCAGCTATTCTCACCACAATACAACCAACGCATACCGTAAATAACACAAATGATAACTGACAGAATAAGTTCACAGGTGTTTCAGATTATCATAAAAAACACGATCTTCCTTCTCACAAACAGATTGGATTGTTCTTGTCCACTTAAATATCCTAGGATCAATATTTCATGTGCCGACATTTGTTAAAGAACTACAATGCATTGGCCGGGAATCGAACCCAGCTCAACTGCTTGAGAAGCAGCTATTCTCACCACTATACCACCAACGCTGAGTTTTAACAAACCAAATGATTCCTGACAGAATAAATTCAGAGGTTTCAGATGAGCAGAAAAACCACGAATGTCCTTTTCACAATGAAATTTTGGATTATCATTTACAACTAAAACTATTGTGTATCAATGGCCACATCCAGGGAATGTTAATGACTGACGATGCGTTGACCGTGAATCGAACCCGGGTCAACTGCTTGGGAAGCAGCTATTCTCACCACTATACCACCAATGCTTTTGTTAATTAAAACAAATGATACCTGACAGAATAAGTTTTAGATGAGCAGAAAAACCATGAATTTCCTTCGCACAATGAAATTTTGGATTATCATTTACAACTAAAACTATTGTGTATCAATGGCCACATCCAGGGAATGTTAATGACTGACGATGCGTTGACCGTGAATCGAACCCGGGTCAACTGCTTGGGAAGCAGCTATTCTCACCACTATACCACCAATGCTTTTGTTAATTAAAACAAATGATACCTGACAGAATAAGTTTTAGATGAGCAGAAAAACCACGAATTTCCTTCGCACAATGAAATTTTGGATTATCGTTTACATCTAAAACTTCTGTGTATCAATGGTCAAGTCCAGGGAATGTTAAAGATTGTCGATGCAATGGCCGGGAATCAAACCCGGTTCAACTGCATGGGAAGCAGCTATTCTCACCACTATACCACCAACGCTTACATTAAATTACTCAAATGATACCTGAGTTTTGGATTATCGTTTACAACTAAAACTTCTGTGTATCAATGGCCAAGTCCAGGGAATGTTAAAGATTGTCGATACATTGACCTGGATCCAAACCCGGGTCAGCTGCTTGGTAAGCAGCTATTCTCACCACTATACCAACAACGCTTACATTGAATTCCTCAAATGATACCAGACAAAATAAATTTTAAATGAGCAGAAAAAACACGAATTTCCTTTTCACAATGAAATTTTATGTTATCATTTACAACTAAAACTTCTGTGTATCAATGGTCAAGTCCAGTGAATGTTAAAGATTGTCGATGCATCGGCCGGGAATCGAACCCGGGTCAACTGCTTGGGAAGCAGCTATGCTTACCTTAAATAATACAAATGATACCTGACAGAATAAGTTCACAGGGGTTTCAGATGAGCATAAAAAACAATGACATTTTGGATTATCGTTTACAACTAAAACTTCTGAGTATCAATGGCCAAGTCCAGGGAATGTTAAAGATTGTCGTTGCATTGGCCGGGAATCAAAACTGGGTCAACTGCTTAGGAAGCAGCTATGCTCACCACTATACCACCAAAACGTCTGTTCAAAAAATGATAAATGATACTTTACAGTATAAGTAAAAAAAATAATAAAATGATATGCAACCGTATCAGATCGTAGAGGTTTCAGAATAGCCACTGCACCACGACACTCTGTTTTCATGAACAAAGTTTGAATTGTTCTTGACCACTAAAATACCCCAGTATCAATGGTTCCTTTCCTGAATCGTGGTGTCATTGTTAAAGATTTTCATTGAATTGGACGGGAATCAAACCCAGGTCATTTGCTTGCAGCTATGCTTACAACTATTCCACTAACGCTGATTATCAAAAAATTATAATTGATACGTCAAAGCTTAAGTTCATAGAGGTTTCAGATGAGCCAAAAACCATGATTTTCCATCTCACAAACAAAGTTTAGATTGTCCTTTAATAAAATGAACCAGTATCAATCGTCCAAGACCTGAATAATCCTTGGATTGTTGAAGTAGTTCAATGCCTTGGCCGGGAATCTAAAACATGTCAACTGCTATGGAAGCAGCTATGCTCACCACTCTACCACCAACAGTATTGTTCGAAAAGAAATTAATGATACCTCACAGCATAAACTCACAGATATCTCAGAAGAGACATGCACCACGACATTCCCTTATCATCAACAAAGTTTGGAATTTTCCTTCAACACTAAAGTATCCCAGTATCAATCCCCAGATTCTTGATTGTTCTGGCATTTGTTAAAAGGTATCAATGCATTGGCCGGAAATCCAACCTGGGTCAGCTGCTTATGATGGATCTTTGTTCCCATTCCACCAACGCTTTCTCCAGCCAATTTGTCAATAATGCGAAGCATAAGTTCACCAGGTTTTACGAATTGTACATCAGTTCATTGTCCTCCATGTTGGAGAAACTGTTGGTATGTAAACTCCATTTGAAGCACTTTGTGGAAAAGATGGTTCAATGGTGCAATGGTTTTGACTCTGGACTCAGTGATCATAGTGTAAATCTCGGTGGACACTGTGTTCACTGTGCACTTTCTATGAATTTGCTGGACAATGAGGCATGGGTTCATTGTCAATAACATGATTCCCTACCCCCCAATTCCCGATTCCACTCAATAAATACACATTAAAAATCCACACTATATTCAAACACCTTTCCAGGTGAACTACAATTTTTCTACAAGTGAAAACGATGGAATTGTGCTTTGAGTTTAGCAGTTTGGAGTCTCGATGTTGATAAATGTGGTTCAAGTTTTCTGAATTGTGTGCATAGTTGTGGTTTTTTGTGTGCATACACTAGAAAAATAATGTGTAATGGCATATTTCGTCCTGTTCAAAAGGATGAAAAGGGTAGTGTGTGTGTGCATGCCCATGTGTGCGTGCATGTGTGTTGTTGTTGTGCATGTGTGTTTGTGTGTTTGTGCAGGCACCCATGTGATCATATGATTATTTCTAGAGGGGGATAAGTGGATGAAATAGAAACCCTGTTGACTTAACACACACACACACACACCCATACACTCACACAAACACAGACACACGCACACATACACACAAGTTGGGCACACCATGCTAGATTGAATTACTTGTCCCACAATGGAGTCGACGTAACCTTAACCCCAACCCTAAACGCATGGAGTGAGAAAGAATAGGAGGAACGGGAGACATTTTGAGTATTTCTCCAATTGTTTGAAATCGTTTTGAGTTCATAGACGTAGCTCTCTCTGAAACCCAGGTTGAAGAACGGTGGAAATTTGTCAAGGACAAATTCTAGCTACGAAATTCTAGCTATGAAAACGATCAAATAAATCAGACATCTAACCACACACCAGATGCTATTCACAAACAAGATATGGACACACACAACACTAATTAGAGGAAGTATTTGCAACTATTGGATAGGCCATTGGTGTATTGGTCAGAGATGTGTGGAATGGGAATGGGACAGTTGCATTTTAAATAGCGATCTATACTGTATGAAAAATGGGATGTGATGTTAATGTGCCGATACTGTGAGGGCCCAGACCCAAACCCCACTCTGTCCTGGTCCCCACAATGATAGGACGGAACAAAACTTCTGGAATAAAGAGAAAGGCAGGGAGAGATGGAGGGATGGAGCTATAAAGCCAGACTTAACAATGACCAAGCAACCGAGATTTGAATTCAAGTGTCCAGCAAACACACACACATGCACAAAAACACAGACGCACACACACACACACACACACACACACACACACACACACACACACACACACACACACACACACACACACACACACACACACACACACACACACACACACACACACACACACACACACACACAGAGACACACATCAAAGCAAGGACGTACGCACATATACTGAAAGAGCTTGAGGGAGGGATGGGGAGAGAGAGAGAGAATGAATAGAGAGAAAAATCTGCCCTGCTTTCTCGGGGCAGTTCAGTGTGTGAACTGTGTCTAAACACGCGCGGTTCAGGTTCACTCGGTCGATGGCGGTTTTTGGGGACAGGGTCTAGTAACCAGAAACCTGACAAACCACACTTGCCCCATAGAACCCGGCCCTTGGCCGCAGAGAACCTGTAACCCTCTCTCTCACACACACACACACACACACACAACACACACACACACACACACACACACACACACACACACACACACACACACACACACACACACACACACACACACACACACACACACACACACACACACACACACACACACACACACACACACAAATATTAACCTTAACAACATATTGAAAACATACTGAGACCATATTGTAAACATATTGAGGCATGAAAAAATACATTGAGAACATTCTGAAAACATATTGAAAGTAATGAGAACATTTCGAGAACACATTCAAAACATATATCCACTAAACTGAAGAAACATGCAACATATCTGCTGGTGTCAGTGGTTCTGGGCATCTTCTTGTTTGTGTTAATATTCTATAAAATAAAAAAAAGTATTGATACCGAGATGCACACGACTTGTCAGCAGCAAGTCAATGATTTCACAGTCTAAATTTACAACACTCGCCACTTAGATAAATATATGTGTATTTTGTTACAGTCGATTAAAATGGCTGATGTTGCCCTGGGTTAATAAGACTGATGCAACTGTCTGTAATATATGTAGAGGGAGAGAGAGATAGACAGAGGGAGGGGGGGAGAGAGAGAGGAAGGGAGGGAGAGAGAAGGAGAAAGAGAGGGGAGAGCTTGAGGGGCAGAGCGAGATGGGGACGTTGGGAGAGAGCAGAGAAGACTGAGAGGGACAGATTGAGAGAGAGAAGGAGAGGGAGAAGACAGTGGGATGGAGAGGGAAAGAGAAGGAGAGGGGGAGCTATAGAGAGCAAGAGAGAGAGAGAGAGAGAGAGAGAGAGAGAGAAAGAGGGCAGGAGGAAGGGAGAGGGGGGGAAAGGGAGAGATGGAGAGAGATATGGAGAGATTGACGGAGAAGAAGAGAGGGAGGGCGAACATATGTCATTCCATTGAAACCCAACAGTCTTCGAGTTCCTCCTCTCCCATTCACCCTCTCGAATTAATACCCTCTTTCTCTCTATGCTGTGCAATATTTTCCTGTGATACTATATTTCACTTTAATGCTGTATTTTAGTTCTATGCTGTACTTTATTGTTATGCTATGCTTTAGTGCTATGCTATATTCTATGCTTGCTTTATTTTACAGCTATTTTACTGTTATGCTATTATAAACTGCTATATTTTACTGCTATGCTATATTTTACTGTTATCTTACTGCTATGCTCTTTTTAACTACTATTCTATAATTTATACTGAATGCCAATGTGATGCCCAAACAATTGCAAAGTAAGACTTATTTGTGATGGCACAAATCGATGGCGAGGTATGTGAAAATGTCCACCTTGTGACAGAATGTGCAAACCTTCTGTAAAGTCATGTCAACATTTTTTGACAATTATTTAGCACAATGTTAAACATTTTATATTTAAAATCTTTAAATATTTGTTATTTATTCTAAATATTTCATCCAATCAAATTGTTCCATGTATTAGTGTACACACAGAAATGTAGGGTCATTTTTCAGTCAAGCAAATTTTTTATTGCATTTGTTAACACTATTCCTATTATTTCATTCAACTTTTCATATACTTATTCACACTTTATTTCTCTCTCCCCCTTCCTCCATGTCTTTCTTTCCTCCTCCCTGCCAGTGCCACGGAATGTCCTGGATGCCAGCGCAACGCCAGCTCAGCTAATCCCATAGCTAAAGCACCTTAGCAACGCTCGGTTACACAATTTGGAGGAACGACAAAATTATATATCTAAAGAAAGAAAGAAATGCATAAAAAAACAACAACCAAGTGTTCAGACCGTTGCCCTCGACTGAACGTATGCATGCGTAGGATACGCACGCACGCCAACACACACAGTGAGCGGTGCTGGGTTTCGGGGATCCGTCAGTGTTCAAATGGGACTTATAAAAAGTGTTGCTAACCGGCCCTGGCTCCAGGTGATTACTCCACTGCCTCGCTCATTGCTCTTCCAACAGCGCCATATAGCAAAATGGCGCTTTATACTTTAGATCGTATAGCTTTGTGTTTGGGTCAAACTGTGGAAGCACAGAGTTCCTTGGAAAACACAGAGATGCTGACTGTACTTGAATGAATACCAAGTATGTGCAATGATTTACCTTGTAGCTAAAGTATTGGCAGACTTCAGTCGGTGCCTAACGGTGCATTAAACCACATTCTCATTTATTTATTTGCATTTATTTGACACATTTACCTTTTGATTTTTTTTTTATGTATTTCGTTATCATAATTGATTCTGCCCCTTGTGATATCACAAATGAGGACTGTCCAACCAGTGCCTATACCATACATCTGGACAGTCTACCTTGTTTTGTCACAAGTGGAAAGGGTCCAAGACATATCCACCTCACACCTGGTGGTATAATAGGGGCTCTTTAAGTAGGATGGGCAGAACAGTCACTGCATGGGGGAAAAATACAATTCAGATAGCTGTGGAGGAAAAATGCTAGATAAATTTAAAGTTGACTGTGGTTCCCTTTGAGGGTATTTTTTTTTTCGTATAATTATTTGTTATAAAGCTTTTAATTGTATATTTGTTCTCAGACTATGGAGCAGTGGAGTTTGTCTACAGAATGAAAGTGAGCAATTCTATTCTATATCCTAGCTAAGTATGTCAACGTTGTATGGGAGCCTACATGTGTGTGGGAGGGTGTGCGTGTGTGTGTGTGTGTGTGTGTGTGTGTGTGTGTGTGTGTGTGTGTGTGTGCGTGTGTGCGTGCGTGTGTGCATGTGTGCGTGCGTGTGTATGTGTGTGTGTGTGCATGCAACCCAAATTCAGACTCTCTCAACTCAACCTTCTCTGTGTTTAATCTGGTCACAACCATGACACACACACATGCACGCACAGACACACATGCAAGCACACGCACACACACACACACACACACACACACACACACACACACTCACGCATCACACACATGCATCACATGCATCAATGAATCAACAACCATTATAATAAAACACTCACAGAAAAATCACACACCAACTAAGAAGTATTCCATAGCAAGAAATATTAATAAATATACATGCAAAGAACTACACGAATGACAACAAACACACACACGCACACACACACACACACACACACACACACACACACACACACACACACACACACACACACACACACACACACACACACGCACACACTGAGAGAGAGAAACACAGTCACCGTAAGTCAGTGTGCAGGACTCTGTAAGTGGATCAAGGAGGTGGGTGTGTGTGTAGGAATCTTTAGCCGGGCTATCGCTAACAAGCATGTGTCTGTCACACTCCTCTATACAGCAAATCCACTTCCACACCGCAGATTAGCATACTGTTTAAGCCAAGTCACACACACACGCAAATACACAAACACACACGCACACACTCACACAAACAAACACACACACGCACACACACAAATACACATACACACACACACACATACATGCACACCAAAACATTTATAGATGCATGCACATATTTGACAGAACTGTCCCTTCTGTGGATGTTATATCTGCTCTGGGTGATGTCCCCATAAATCCATTTGATACCTTTTTAGTTATTCTGCGAGAGCGAACGAGGACACCGCAGAGCAGCTCATCCGTAACCTGCATCATGACTGCTAGCAAGGGAGTTGTGTTTTTTATGACTCACAGAATAGGCCTACTAGGTTCAAATGATGGTGTGATGATGCAACAGTGCAAGCTCTCCGGAAATTCTTCTCCTGATGTCTTTTCCATCTTATTTCAGTCAATAGAATGGATCATTTGCGTATAAGTTATACCTTGATGGCACTCCTCAACTCATTGTGAAAGTTTGCACAAACACTTGTGTTTCAGCCTACAGTGTTTGAGATTACAGCTTTATTTGTGAAGCAGCTTTCATTTTTTTTATTTCACTTTGTGATCATTGCAGAATCAGAAATTGGTACGTTGCCATAAACGCTGAAAGCAAACCAGAAGGAAAGTCCATATTAGGTCATTTTACTTTCGAGGCGAGTCACTGATTTCCGCCGCACCTTTGAACTCCGGCGGATGTTTCAATCAAGCTCTCCTTCATAGCACAATTACTACTTTCACCTCCGCAGTCAAACACATGCGTGGCGCTTTAATGAGACGCCGTGCTCCAATGATCAATACATTGAATAAACGGGAGGAACATCCCTCAGAAGGGGGGTGTTGTTCAGGCCAGAAACCGTGCGCAACAAATCCGTAATTTATACTTCTTAGACACAAAATAGGTCTTTCGTGATGGCTCCCACAGGAGACGCCTCGCTTTCATCTTCCGCGGGGAACCTGTGAACGAGGGTCTCCGGTGGCCTCGGCTCGAGCAGACGGCAAGTGATGATTATAGGTCCCGCGGGACATCCGGGAGGTTACTCTCTAATTGATTGTCATGAAAAGGTTCTTAATTAATTGAGAACCGTTGCAGCTCGCGCACGCGCGTTTCGGGGTCTGCGCGCTACCCTGTCAACGCGAGACAATGGTCTTTCTAAAAAGGCTCGACCATCAAGAGATGAATAAATAACCACCACTGGAATATCTAAAGGCTTGATATGTTGCTTTTGATAAATATACATTGTGCAATTGTGAAGCCTACATATACAACTGAGCTAATGCAACTACACGCATACGATTATTGTACCTCTCCAGTGTACTGCTCTGACGTGTTTAAATGTATTGAAAAGAAAACATGTTGATTTGAAATATCCTAAACGTACATCAACTTTACAGATATGTCCTTAGGTGCAAACGGGTACACGCACATGCGCACTGCAAAAAAAGAGCGGCAGCCTCACTTCGTGGTCGCGCGGCCCAGAATCTGGGACGCTTCTGCAAGAAGGAAGGGAGGGGGGGGGGGCGCTTCGGATTAAACGGCTGAAAAACGGTGAAACGTGTCAACGTGTAATTGCACGATAAGGCCTCCTCGCGAGGAATTCATCAACCCTCCCCCCCCCCCCTCTATTGCGGCCCTGCTAATCTTCTCGTGGCACATTCTTTCTCGCGCAATCGGTGCGCATAATCTGCTGTCGACAGAACCGGGTCCAACACGGACGATGAGGCGTGAGGAGGAGAGAGGAATATGCGGAGGCGTGATCAACTGCCGGCGATTATCCAAATGACACGGGGTGGGCGGGGTTTAGATAGACAGACAAGACGCGCGCGCTGTCCAATCCCGCTGTATGCGTCATAGGGTTATGAAATATAAGAGCGAGGTATGGGTGTACACCGCCACGCCCGCGTGCTCACCACCTGTCTCTGTTGCTTTCATTGTCCCGTGACCTTCTATCGTTTCATCCGGTCATTGTTTCCTGGGAGAGAGGAGATGGGGGAGAGAGAGAGAGAGAGAGAGAGAGAGAGAGAGAGAGAGAGAGAGAGAGAGAGAGAGAGAGAGAGAGAGAGAGAGAGAGAGAGAGAGAGAGAGAGAGAGAGAGAGAGAGAGAGAGAGAGAGAGAGAGAGAGAGAGAGAGAGAGAGAGAGAGAGAGAGAGAGAGAAAGAGAGAGAGAGAGAGAGAGAGAGAGAGAGAGAGAGAGAGAGAGAGAGAGAGAGAGAGAGAGAGCGAGGAAGCCCAGCATAGATAACTCAGGTCTAAGTCGTTTAACTTCTCACTTTTCAAATCTTCTAAGATAACATGGAATATGGGATAACATTGCAAATTGCAAGTTCAGTGCTTCAGAAAGGGCTTTTGAAGGCTTACAGTAACGGCAGTTTTGATTGAGTTACCTAGTTATATCTGACTTGATAATCGGTGTCGATTAGGTTGATTTATAGGAATAATTTGAACGCATTTAAAACGTAATACATCATGTTATTGAGGGACATTTAGGCTACGATGTAGTATGTAAAACAGCTTCACTAAACCGAACATTGAGTCTGTTCTCAATTTATATAGAGAAAGCATCTTTGATCAACTTTAATTAGACATCAATTACGGCAATAATAATAACATGCCAATAACATTTTTGGTTTGGTATAAACCTATAGTCATATATGGAAATTAAAATACACAAAATCAAACACATTTGTCGGAGCACTTCAATAGTGTTGCGCCCTAAATTGGTTGATTGGTAAATTGTCAAATAATTTAACCCAGCTCTTAAGAGAAATAGATGTCGAAATGTTGTGAAAAGATGCCGAATACATTACAAAATGCTAATAGCACCACCTTGACATTTGTAACTAGTGGTAAAGTTGATGTTGTTTGTGTTGCTTGCCCGCTGTGCAGCTCGCTCTGAGGTCCGAAGGAAAAGCAGTCTCGTCTGCGCGTGGTCACGGGTTGCGCTTGGCCGCTCAGTCGATTCAAGTGGGACTAACTATAAGTTTTTTTTTTTTTTTTCTATGAATTGATTACTAATCCCTTCTCCTCAAACAAAAAACATCCCCACCGGCACTCTTTATCGCCCCTTCTTTCTGAAGGACCCCCGCCCCTATGATCACCCCTTCATTCAAAGGACCCCCCCCCCCCCCTTTCACCGGCCCTCCCCGCAATTCGAGCAGCACCCTGCCGCGGGACAATTGGCCCTAAACGTATCCGACCTACGTCATTGTCATCCGTGTAACAAAACAGTCATGCACGCGGAACACCTGCCGTATTACATTACTTTGTGACGTCACAACGAAGGCCCCGAGAGTGGTATACAAGTTCACTGAAGACGTTAAGCGTGTTTTTTGGGGTGCCAAGAGATAGCGCTGAAACTGCATTAATAATCCAAAATATCCTGACAACGATTTAATGGCGTCTGTCTTGGAAAGGAAAATATAGACAATGAAGTCTTTTCAATACGCATCAGCATCAATCCCAAAAGGTTGGGAATAATTTCCGAATGTTAAGAAGAGTGAAACAACAAGTCAACAAAGGTCTACAATAATAAAGAAAGCAGCCCGAGCCCAAGTAGTACAATCATCCCTATTAATTATGATTATTTCTGATTTAATAATAACAGAAAAAGTAGAACAGTGCCAAAGTACAAGAGTACAAATGTTTGACAATATGACTATTATCAAGTTGATCATTACGAAAGAAAAATGTCAATTCTGCCCGAATTTAGCAAACGAAAGGTGTGAAATGCTCTCACTCTTGCGATATGTCGGTTGTTTTTTTCCAACTCCAGCAGAAGTTTAAAATGATCAGTCTGGGGGCACAGTTATCGATATAAATAAGGGCATATCCGGAGTTCCTATGGCCTAAACTTGGCCCTATGCTATTTAGGCCTGAAAGGCCAAACATAACAATTTAATAAATAATAAGAATAAGCAAAATATGCACTAAATCCAGCTTTCAAATCGTCCCGTTTTCTTTATACAATTATCTATTATATTCATGATTGATTGTAACATAATTCAAAACAATAACATGATCAATGTGGCCTAATTAAAACAAGACAATATAATTCAGCGGGACCTTATGCAGGCCTATAAATATATATGTATACAGACTGAGCACCGCCTGATATCTCGCGATATGTCTAATCCTGTGTCGACACAGTGACATGTATGTAGCCTACATGTGGAGCCCACGCGCTACGGCTGCTGTCACGCGATATTTTTCGCCGAATCTCTTCCTGCATATGTGGGTTTAATGGCGCTTCAACTGGGGCCTTAATAAAACGTTTTCCTCTTGAAGTTTTATTAAATAAAATATAGGCCTAGATAAATTTAATAGAAATTCGTTCAATCATAGTTGTGAGATTTTTTTAAACTGAATGAACGTTTGGAAGGATGGTCAAAAATGTCAAACATGTTATTTCTTGGACGATGGCTGGTTGAGTAACTCCAAAGGGCCCACCCTCTACACCCAGTGTTGGTACCGATGCGCAAGCAATCATAAACATTTTGAACTACGAAGTTTCTTTCTGCAGCCAATAAGCCTATTTATTCACAATTAACATCATTTTACAACAACTAAACAATCCATATAACACTGACCTACATGTTTGCAAGCATAACTTTGAAATTATTTTTTAAATAGGAATTTGCTGTGAAACACGCTCACGTTCAAGCTGACTGACTTACTGACTGGTGGAACAACATTATCCTCAAACATTTCATTGGTTTTTAAAGATGGCGGGACTTTGAGTTCCACGAAGAAAATATAAATCCCAGAAGAATCCAAAGCAGGATAGGACTCGTTTACAAACTTGGCATCGACCTTCTCAGTTCCAGGGTGAACAACATCTGCCCGGCCATAGATAGAGTCTAATCCAGACTTAAATCCTCAAATAAAATGTATATTAGGCCTATTCGTTATATTTTAAAGAAGTGAGTCCCAACATCATTCTATGTACCAACAAAAAAAAAAATAATACATTCCACAGTCTGCACCAAAGCAGGCACTTTTATAATAACACCGAATTCAACCATTCGGTTACGTTACGGTCATTATAAATTACTGTACTTCCACCATTTCTCCGCTTTTTCCGTCTTTTAAATATGAGTCAAAGGTAGGGTCCCGTGCACGCTCGTCCCCTGCGGGGCTCTGGTAGTGCTGCGCGTGCAGCACGTTCAGTCTGCCCTGCACGGACGACTCTCCGCCGGCTCTCCGTTTCGGTAAAATCATGCTGATCATATCCCGCAGGTCCCCGGTGGGGCACGGCGGGAGGCGCGCGCGTCGTAGGAACCGGGGGGCTGACGTTGGGCTCGGACTTCACGAGGGACCCCAAAGTCCCGCCGTGCGTGCCCCCGGACACGGGAGAGTGCACGCCCGAGTTCTGGTGCGGGTGCGTGTAGCCGGTGAGCCCCCCGTAGCCTGGGGGTGAGCCGCTCATGTAGCTCGGTGAGTTCGAGATGGGGCTGTACTGCAGCGCGCTCATGTCGTAGCGGTGGACGTGCGGCGAGTTGTGCGGGTGGTGGTGGTGGTGATGGGGGTGCGGGTGGTGCGGGTGATGCGGGTGGCTCCCCGGTGGGTCCCGGGTGCTGACTGTACGCGAGCTGCGCCTCTTG
>NC_044051.1:35484420-35501920 GCF_902167405.1 Gadus morhua
TTGCTGCCAGAATGATATCATACATCCGTGTTTGAACCGCCTCACTTGTTTCCTCAGTCCCTATTCCCTAATGACTGAACACTAAATCATACACTTTTTAGGGAATAAGTATTGGGGGAGGAGAAGTGTATTGGTCGTGCAAACAACGTAGTTCTTAGATGTCAGCCCGTGGCAGCTCATTTGCATAAATAACCTGGAACATCTCTATTGGATGGATCCGACAACAATGAAAACCACTATCATCATCACTGGTGTAATCCCACGTAGTGCACTATATGGGACAAAAGAGGACCAATTCAAACACTGCCGATCTCTCACTAATGATATTAAAGGTACCTCAGATTCGACCGCTAGATGTAACGCTAGAAAATTGAACACTGGCTTGTATTTTTATCGATTGTGATGCTTGAAAATAACCTGATGATTTATTCTAGGTGCAACACCCAGCGGTTGATTCTGAGGTGGTCCCTCTTCAAGGCCTTAAAACACGACAAACTTTTGCCTTCTAAAAAGTAATAGTACACCAGAGTAACCATACTTTGAAAGCAGTCGTCAAAAAATCCTGCCATTTTAGGTAAAAATGTCAACATGAACAACAATGGTAACAGGGTGCAACCGAACCAGGCAGATGACTATGTTCCCTCGACAAACACCTTGTCTGTGTGTGAGGTTAACCCCACCGCTCGAATGTCAAACACGTGAAAACGCTGGGGAACACACCCGGTTATACCGGCTGTGTTCCCCAGCGTTTTGTTAATGGTATATCGATATTGCAGGTATGAAACACAGCACTGATCAGCACTGGGTTGACTTCAGTTGGTTTGTGTTGCTGGATGGTTGCCTACAGGAAACCCAGTGTGTGTTCATCGGCTCTTTGCAAACACACTGACACACACACACAAACTCAACCCTGCAGAGACTGGGCCCGAGGCAGTTGGGTCATGTCAGACTAAAACGTTCAAGGAGAGGTCCTTGTGCGGTTTTCCTCTGAAGGACATCTGATACAGTCGTTCATTGATTTTGCTTGCTACAAATCTGTTGAGGCAACTTGAGAGACTCCTATTTTGTCAGGGGGGCTTGAAAACAACATTGGATCAGACACTAGTGTTCGGTAGAAAGAAAACACACAAACACAGAGGGAGTGGCGCTGTGTCACATCGGTACCGGTCCCCTAGTTATGTCCCTGGCAACACCAGGTAGATGAAATAACATTCGGCTACTCGGTAAAGAAAGGAAGCGAGGTGAAACGTGTCGTGAGGTTCCTCCTCATATCTCAACATTGTTTTTTGTCATGATATTGTTATCCAGCCGTGTTCTCAAATGCTATATAAAACGTTTTATTAGTATTTCAAACGTTTGTAGTCAAACTATACACATTTACCGTACCACACTATTAATATAACACCCATATAAATACACACATCTATATTTAACATCTTACACTTCATTTTGAAAGATTGATCGGAATATGTTCAACCAATTTCGTGCCTTTAAGACTTTTCCATTGTAGGAAAGCTGTGCTCTACGGCCTAATATAACTCACGTCCTCACACAAGGCCCTGCACACCAGCAACCCTTCATACCATTATAAAGCTCTCTGAATCCAGAGACGTGGGGGAAGTGTGTGTGTGTGTGTGTGTGTGTGTGTGTGTGTGTGTGTGTGTGTGTGTGTGTGTGTGTGTGTGTGTGTGTGCGTGCCAGTGCGTGTGCGTTTGTGTGTATGTGTGCGTGCCAGTGTGTGTGCGTGCCAGTGTGTGTGCGTGTGTGTGAGTGTGTGTGTGTGTGTGTGTGTGTGTGTGTGTGTGTGTGCGTGTGCGTGTGTGAGCTGGGGAGCTGCACAGTAGGTGCTGAGCTGAATGGTGACGACTGATTTCCACTTTTGTGTGGGCTGGCAAGAGGCAAAGAGAGAGAAAGAGAGGGCGAGAGAGGCAGAGAGAGAGCGGAGGGAGAGAGAGAGAGCCTAATGGGATTTGGTGATAAGAAATTACCGGCGCCGGGGTCCCGGTCCTTTGTCTCACGGCAGGGAGTTCAATGGCTGTGCCAATAAGAGAATAAAACCCAGGGCCCCCGTTACCGTAGAGACGGGAGAAGCAGACCAGTCGCCATGGTAAAAAAAGATATAAAAAAAAACAGCGAGGGGAGGACTGGGGTTCTTTGAGAGGCACGATCAGACAAGAACACACACGCGGGCACACACACGCACACACACACACACACAGGTAGGCACACGCACGCAGACACACACACACACACACACACACACACAAACACACACGCACAGTCTTGTGGACGATATTGGTGTCCACGTATTCAATTAGGGCAACATTGTGTCGTGGTTTGGTTCTTGTTCTGTCGTCCTGACACACGGTGATCTGTCAGTACAGGGATAGAGGCGTTCTGAGACACGGAGACATCTGCTCGCCTTTCTCTTAAAAATGTACATTGGTTTTCTTCTGAATGTGTGTGAGATTTGAGAATTCGCACAAGGTCTCTCTCACACACACACACACACACACACACATGGGGGTCCAAACCTCAAGTAAATCTCACATGAAAAGAACGAATAAATGAATTTAACTGACCTGTGAACTCTGACCACGTTCCTACGGAACAGGGCTACACGTATGACACGATTGTGTAACTGGGCGACTAATAATCCATACTCTCAACAGCGTGTACCTTGTGGCCTTCGTTGTGTGCGTTCCGGAGACGAACGAGTGGAAACATGAAAAAACAAATTAGCTGCGTCGTAAACGTTAGCCCAGTGGCCGCGTACACACGGACCGACTGGGGTAATGACATTCAAACGGGCCATTTGAAGATAAAAGGTGTGTTGAAATCAAACGCAGCCTCGTTATCAAAAAAACGCTGAACAACCAACGGAAAAGGCAATTAATAAAAGGGATGAAACCTCACATTTCGCCTGATGAAAAGAACAAAAGCCGAACCGACAAACAGCGCTAGCGACACGAATAGCGACGCTAGTGCGAATACGTTTGGAGTGCGTGCCAACTCGCGCGGGGGCCCGGCAACAATCGAGGTCCGGTATAATTGGACACCGTTGTACCCTTAATTCCCATCTACAATTTCATTATTAACACTTTGAATTGTGCGTCGCAGCCAGAAGCACCCCCAGCCTGTTTACGAATGCCAAAAACAAGGTTTCATTCTTTGATCCGTGTTTATTTGCAAAATCTGCTCTAAACTGTTCTTAAGCAAGGATTTCAATTAATTGCATGCATCTTGGGAAACTGCTTTGAATAGCTGGTCTGTTGTCCTTTACTGACAATGAGTAGCATTCACGAGGAAACTCACCTCGATTTTTGCTTCTAGGAAATAGTCCAGCAATCGATTACCAATGACCACTGTCTAGTCTAGCGTGGTCCAGTCCAGTACAAACCAGTGTAGTCTTATCAAGTCTATTCTAGTCTAGTCTAGTACAGTCTAGTCCAGGGATGGGCAACTGGCGGCCCGCGGGCCGCATGCGGCCCGCATCCTCACTCAGTGCGGCCCGCATCCTCACTCAGTCAGGCCCGCACATTATAATAATAATAAAAAATATATATATAAATAAATAATAATAATAATAATAATAATTGATCGAGTTACAGAAAACTCGGTAAAGATGAGAAAAATTCATAGAATTCGAAGGCAAACCCATGCGTCTAGTTTGCTTAGAAGCGATATCAGTCATTAAAGATATCCACTTAAGTCGCCACTACAACTACTACAACTGCTTGTTGGGTTTGAGTTCATTGAGTTGATGCACTTAATGTTGGGCCACTGTTTTTCAGTTTTTTGACTTCATTGAATGATGATGTATGTGAGCCCTTTGCACTGATAAAAATACTGACCATTCATGTGGCTGTTTGAGCATGGAAAACATGAAATGAATGTATGTTGGTTCAATTAACATACCGTACATAGGTTATGATTCTGTATGATTTTTTAGGTAGTGGCCATCCCCAAAATGCACCAGAATACAGGAAATCATATCTACCAAATTCAAAATTGTGTAGCTTCTCTCAGCTCACGTTTAGTTGAAGTGTGCAGTCATGTGGCCCTCCGATGGTTATGATGAAAAATTGTGGCCCTCTTTATCATGAAAGTTGCCCATCCCTGGGTTAGACAGTACAGAGACAGGTCATTATGGAGCAGGTAGGGGTTAGACAGTACAGAGACAGGTCATTATGGAGCAGGTAGGGGTTAGACAGTACAGAGACAGGTCATTATGGAGCAGGTAGGGGTTAGACAGTACAGAGACAGGTCATTATGGAGTAAGTAGGGGTTAGACAGTACAGAGACAGGGCATTAAGGAGCAGGTAGGGGTTAGACAGTACAGAGACAGGTCATTATGGAGTAAGTAGGGTTATACAGTACAGAGACAGGTCATTATGGAGTAAGTAGGGTTAGACAGTACAGAGACAGGTCATTAAGGAGTAAGTAGGGGTTAGACAGTACAGAGAACGGTCATTAAGGAGGAGGCAGGGGGTTAGACAGTACAGCGACAGGACATTAAGGAGCAGGTAGGGGGCTAGACAGTACAGAGACAGGTCATTAAAAAGCAGGTAAGTGATGCTCAGGGATTCCTACATGGGAGATCACACCCTTTGGCTCAGCCTCTAACAATACAATATACAGTCTCTCTCTGTCTCTCTCTCTCTCTCTCTCTCTCTCTCTTTCTCTCTCTCTCTCTCTGTCTCTCTCTCTGTCTCTCTCTCTGTCTCTCTCTCTCTCTCTCTCTCTGTCTCTCTCTCTGTCTCTCTCTCTCTCTCTCTCTCTCTCTCTCTGTCTCTCTCTCTGTCTCTCTCTCTCTCTCTCTCTCTCTCTCTCTCTCTCTCTCTCTCTCTCTCTCTCTCTCTCTCTCTCTCTCTCTCTCTCTCTCTCTCTCTCTCTTTCTCTCACACGCTGAGGGTCCCACTCTCTCCTGTGCTGGAACGTCTGACTGTTTGCACCTGTTTATAATCTTCCATACATTATGTGGTGCTACATTAGTGCTCTCTCTCTCTCCCCCTCTCCCCCTCGCTCTCCCTCTCCCTCTCCCTCTCCCTCTCTCTCTCTCTCTCTCTCTCTCTCTCTCTCTCTCTCTCTTCTCTCTCTCTCTCTCTCTCTCTCTCTCTCTCTCTCTCTCTCTCTCTCTCTCTCTCTCTCTCTCTCTCTCTCTCTCTCTCAGTCTCTCCCTCTCCACTCTGCGGTCCAAACAGCAGCACTCCAGCGTCTCCCCTCAGCCCATTTGGGGATTGTGAAGACGGAGCGAGAGGGCTTTGAATGCATTACCCGACAACCATTCCCCGCGTGCGCAAGGGGTCTTGCAGGTTGAGTGCATGCATGATCAAAGCGGGCTGATATCACACACACACACACACACACACACACACACACACACACACACACACACACACACACACACACACACACACACACACACACACACACACACACACACACACACACACACACACACACACACAACACACACAGTCTCTTCCTTATTTTTTAGGGGCTCCCGGCTCTCTGAGATATATATATACGACAGCATTTACGATTACGTCCCAATTATGTCACCCCGGCTGTTCTTTCTCTTAAAAGCGCTATTCCGCCCGTTCAATTTTGATACATTACGCAGATGGCTCTCCGGCGCGTTGCCCTGGAATGTTCTTGAAGAAAGTGCAGACGTCTCATGCTGCTGATGATGCTGATGATGATGGCGGCGGTGATGGTGATGTAGGAGGGGTGGCTCACCAAATGGCAAGAGAGGTGTAATTTCAGGGGAATTATCAATCGACTTGCGTTCGGCGAGCGGCCCCGGCGCCGCGGAGCGCTATCATCTCAAACGCGATGCTGCTTCTCTCCCCCCCCCCCCCCCCCCTCCTCTGTCCCTCTCTCTCTCTGCGCCGACCGGCTCATCTACAGTCACCGTTTAGCGGTTAATGGATCACGCTCTGCCGCTGTGCCGTCGCCCCAAGCCTCACAGACGATATCAGGGAGTTCTCCGACAGAAGGGTGAGGAAAGGATGTTGCAACAAAAAAAATATTTTCTGCTATTTTATTAAAAACGACTCGGGCTGCTTGTTAGTGATAGGACAACACAAACACTGGACGCCAAACAGCTGCGTGTTAGCCAGTCATACGCAAGGCGGACGGCGGAAGGAAGGCGATGGACAGACAGACGGGCTGATGGACAGACAGGTCGATACTTAAATGGGTTAGGGTTAGTAGTGAATTGCACCCACACGCGCGCCACTATGGAAGGCCGAAAGAGTCAAAACTACTCCTCATTGTGGACGTGTATTCATTATAATCAACGTACAATACGGCTTTTAAGCTTTGGAACGGCATTTGGGCGGCTTTTTAGCGTGCTATTGTACGTGTTTAATAGCATGTTCAACAGTTAGTTTTAACAGTTAAAGGAGCTCCACCTTTTGATTCTCACAGCCAGTAGGTTTGAACCAATAACCAAAGTCAGACCCCAGCAGTCCATTAATGATGTAGCTATCATCCGAGCTGTGCTTCACTACACTTTTCTACATTGTGAATTTAGACTGCGGCATCCATTTGAAACGCTCAGTGTCAATGTAACATTGTACCTTGGCTTCATATACTGGATAACTAGGCCTGTATACAATTAATTACTAACTAATTATACAACATCATATTATGTGACATTCCTTATCATATGAGGCACTCAACAGAAACCTTTCTGGAATAAATTAAAAACGTAACTTGTCCCTGGAACTTAAACAGCAATCTCTTGCCTGTCTTGCTAGCCGAGGCTAATTGAAGCATCCCACTTTTCTTCCACAGGACACGTCTGAGGACACTAATCAAGAGCGTATTAAAGGTTGTTAAAGAGAAATTGCCCTCAATTCCTCTAATCCGCCAAATACTTAATTAATTAACCACCAATTAGACGCCGGCAAACTGTAAAGTGGCCGTCAGAGCCAGAATAACTATTTTAGAGGAGGGCTGATATACCATTAATTAGTGATAAGATGAAGGGTTCTCTTAAAATCCTATTTGACCGTCATACTTATACTACTGTACCAGCCGTTCATGTTCTCTTCTTGGTGATTACCGTGTCTTAAGCAAACTTTCATGCTAGCGCGAGCTAAAACGGAAGATAACAGTTCAGTCTTCTAACTTGATAGAACATTATCGCCTTTAAAGGGACAAACCGTAAAAAAGTGCTTTTTACGTTGCCGCATACAGCTAGTAACACAACCGTCATAACAGTACCTAAAAAACAACACAAACACTGAAAACTAGTTTACAACGACGGCGGTGTACTTTGAGCCTGGGTTAATCACGTTACAGCTTGGGTTGACACACTGCGGAATACAAAACGCAAATGACACAAACATGGGGTATTGTAAGCGTCTTCATCGATCGGATTTAAGTGTAAAACTCCAAACTCTGATTAAAAAATGACTGCATGGCAGCATGTTAGCCATCTAACCTGGCGATTGGGTTACCTCCGTTCGTTCATTCATTCAATTTACTATTCCGATGTCCAAAGCTCAAGGCTACGACTAGCCCGACGCCATTTGATCCAATTTCTGTTAGATTCAACGCTGAACTTAGAACCTGAGATCTAAGTATGTAGATGGGAATTTAAGTAAACGAGGACCAAACACTGAGCCAAGGTGCAGAATCTATTAGGCTTGTTAGTGTGAGGGGGGGGGGGAAGGGGGGTCCTTACAAACTTCACACAAACTCTCTCTCTGACACGCACACACGCACACAGGTTCAAGTTGCTAAGAGGGCCTCCCGCAGACCATATGCCACAACAAAGGACCAGAAGAAGAGTAGGAGGGCTGGGGTGGAAGTGGGGGCGCGGAGGGGGGGGGGGGGGGAGGGCAGGTCCTTCCTCCACCTGACCCTTTCCCGACTCTCCCCCTCTTCTCTCCCTCCCCCTCTCCCCTTCCGCCTCCCTCCGTCCCTCCCTTCTACCTCTCTCTCACTCCACTAAAGTCCCTCCCTCATTCTCTGTCTTTCTCTCTCTCTCTCTCTCTCTCTCTCTCTCTCTCCCCCCTCCCTCCCTCCCTCCCCCCACTGCTTGAGAGCCCCCATGCAGCGATCTTCCAACCCTGAGACACACAGCTCCCCTCACACACATACACGCACGCTCTAATTAGCACTCCGACTGCTTGGCCAATTATTACCAGTTGCTCCCTAATTAGGAATTATTAAAAGCGAGGGGAGGTGTTGTCGGGGGAGTAGAGTTAGTCTTTATACATTATCGGCAGCCTACCGGAGCGAAGATAACGCATGTGTGTGTGTGTGTGTGTGTGTGTGTGTGTGCGCACCCGCGCATGTGTTTGATTGTTTTTAAACTGAGTACTTCCTTATCCTTGGTGCTGGTTAAGAAAGTCTGTGTTTAACCTAAAGAAGTAGTTATTTCACTAAATGATTGGATATAAAAGGACTTCCTTCCTTGGTGATCTCTAGAGAGAGCAGAGAGAGAGGTCATGTTTCCCGAAGCTCCGCTAGGCATTGGAAAAAACTACTTAATTCTACTTTATCTTATTTTATTTACCTAACAGTATATAGTTTGTTTCCGTCGTCCTCAATCGCTCGATTCAACAATACATTTTGGCACTTTTTACTCCCGGATCAGAACGCAGAAAAAGCCTTGGACTTTCCTATCACCAACATGCCTCTGTATTCGGATATCTCAGGCACGGAGACTGGGAAATGCACAGACTGCGCCAAACTGAAACAGACATTGGCTTTAATTGAAACGAGACTAGCAGCAGTAGAAAAATGCAAAGGACTATCACAGGATACAGTGCCGATGGGTGAGTTTGCTGAGCTCACTCAGATACAGCAAGATGATCAAAGCTACACTGTATCCTTCCCGAAGCTGGACAAGAGAGAGACAGTTCCAGCTGCGTCTCACTGGCTCAGAGTCGGCGCTAAGCCAAAGCAACATACCAAAGTGAATCAACAAGTTCACTCAACACCAAATGCTAAGCTACCCAAAGCTAAAGTTACATGTATCAGCCGGATTAGCCCATCACTCAAATCAATCCTGCCACTGAAGAACCGGTTCCTACCACTTCAAGAGTCCACGAACGCGCCTGCCACCGATGCACCCCTGAGCCCCGAGATGCGTCCGGACGGACAGTGCGGACAGAGACGGAACAACCAGTCGCCACGGAGGCGGGCTGCGCATGTGTCTGCCACCGTCCAACAAGGGCCCATCTCAGAGAAAGCAGATGAACCAGACACTCTGATTATAGAGTGTCTGGTTCAACTATCAAGGATATAACCGGTAAGAAGATCAAAACATGCATCTTCCCATATGGAATGGTTATTGATATCAACCATAAACTAGCCAAAGTCATATTGGAGAACCCCAAAATCTCACAGATTATTGTGCATGCAGGATTTAATGATGTTCAAAGAGAACAGTCAGAACTTCTGAAGAGGGATTACACTGATCTATTGGATACACTGGACAAAACACACATCAAGTCTTCCATCAGTGGACCCATACCAACAGTTGACAGGGGAATTAACAGATTCAGTCGTCTACTTGCACTGAATACATGGCTTTCCAGAGTCTGCAATGAAAGAGGAAGGGACTTTATTGACAATTTCAACTTATTCTGGGGGCGCAAATATCTTTTCAGAGCAGATGGCCTACACCCAAACAGGTTAGGCTCAAAACTGTTGAGGGACAATCTTCTCTTCTCGCTTTACGCACAGGCAACAATCTTGCCATGGTCTGACGCACAGGCCACAATCAGAGCACAGGTTGAGAAGAAGCGAGAATACAGCCTCCCCCACACAACTACTCTGCCACTATCTGACACACAGATAGCAGACAGCCCACAGACCTTGAAGAGAGACAACAGCCCGCCCGACGCCATCAACACTGGGCCATCCCCCATCGCTGATGCTGGCTTGGCGAGGAACGGCCACCCCCCTCCTCTGCATTCCCCCATCGACGATGACCTCCAGCCTCATCTCTCCCATAGCCACAACAACAACTCCAGCTCCAATGACTCCCTTTGCGATTTTCCAGCCGAATTTAAGAAACTGGAATATGCTGGTATCAAACTTGCATCTGTGTCAATGATAGCATCGCCACGTCATGGCCGCAGGATGCTAACACCCAGTAGGATGGCGCCCCACCCCCACAACCGTACTGATAGTAGTCCTGAGTATTACTGAGACAAAAAAGGGTTCAGCCGTAGACACAGTATAAAGGAAGTTTCTCATAATCTGCGGAACCCAAGGTTGCCTACGTCAAAGCAACTTTCGCATTCATGCTGTAACCACTAAGAGAGTAAACAAAGGGAAACTTAGACACACTGCTAACCTCACAAATCTCATATCTATTGCCTCCAAACCAAAAACAACCTTAAAGCCTATCAACAGCACCATCAGGATGGCTCTACTTAATGTGAGGTCTCTTAATAACAAATCATTTTTAGTTAATGATCTTATTAACACTTCTAAACTGGATTTTATGTTCTTAACTGAAACATGGCTGGAACAAAATAACAGTGCAACCGTTCTGATAGAGACAGCTCCTCCCGACTATAACTTTTTTGATGCATGTAGATCTGGAAAAAGAGGTGGAGGGGTTGCTGCTATATTTAAAAATGTATTTCAGGGGAAACAGATGCTATTTGGTGATTTTCCATCGTTCGAATACCTTAGTGCTGTATTGAAATGCTCCCCCAGAGTTCTCCTATTAATTATTTACAGGCCACCCACATATTCTGCAAATTTTTTCGATGACTTCACAGAAATATTGTCTAGCATCTCCACAGAATTTGACTGTCTAGTTATAACTGGTGACTTCAATTTTCATACTGATGATTTGAATGACAAGTGTGCAAAAAAACTTTTTACCATTTTGGACACATTTGAACTGTCTCAACATGTGAAAGAGGCTACTCATTGTAAGGGGCACACTCTAGACCTGGTTATCACAAAGGGCCTCAATGTTTCTGATCTCTCTGTGACTGATCCTTCCTTGTCTGACCACTTTTGTGTTTTCTTTAACATATCTTTTATTCCCGACATACAGACAAAATCAAACACTGTCAAAAAACGGTATATCAATGATTCTAATGTACTTTTTAAAAAGGCCATCTCCTTGCTACCACCTCTAAACCCATGTTCTGCTGATGATCTTGTAGAAAACTTTAATTTGAAAATTTTGAAAGTCATAGATGTCATTGCACCTTATAAGGTTAAAACGATTTCTGGAAAGCAAAAGGCACCCTGGAGAAAAGCTGCTTCTGTAACAGCACAGAAAAAAGAATGCAGGAAGGTTGAACGCATCTGGCGTAAAACAAAACTTCATATTCACCATGATATCTATAAAGAGAGCCTCCGTGCCTACAATTTAGACTTAAAAAATGCTAGAGAAACATTTTTCTCCAATATCATTAAAACCAACACTAATAATGCAAAAACCCTATTTGCAACTGTTGACAGACTGACCAACCCCCCAACAGAAATTCCACCTGATCTCCATTCCACGCAGAAATGCAATGAGTTTGCAGCTTTTTATATTGAAAAAATTGAAGGTATCAGACGCGCCATCAATATCTCCACGTCAAACAAAAATGTTGGACTACCACCCTGTTCAGGCAAAAATTACGTGGCAAGGATGGCATGCTTTGATGTTATAGACTCTCAAAATCTTGTGGAAACTGTGACACAACTAAAGCCATCCACCTGTTGCCTTGATACTATACCTACCAACCTCTTTAAGAATGTTTTCGACTGCCTAGCAGTAGACATATTGCAGATAGTTAACAACTCTCTCTAGTCAGGCAAGTTCCCAAAAGCTTTGAAAACTGCAGTTATTAAACCGCTTTTAAAAAAGCGGAGCCTAGATGCCTCTATTATTAACAACTACAGACCAATATCAAATCTACCCTTCATAAGTAAAATCATTGAGAAAGTTGTCCTCCAGCAACTACATCACTTCCTGGCATCAACTGGTTGCTATGACACCTTCCAATCAGGATTTCGACCCCTGCACAGCACTGAGACCGCCCTTATTAAAGTTGTAAACGACATCCGTCTTAACACAGACTCTGGCAAAACCTCAATACTAATGCTACTTGACCTCAGTGCTGCATTCGACACTGTAGACCATACATTACTTCTGGAAAGGTTAGAAAACTGGGTGGGGCTTTCAGGCACTGTCTTAAATTGGCTCAGGTCCTACCTACAAAATAGGAACTACTTTGTTTCCATTGGCGACTTTGTATCAGAATCAACCAACGTGACATGTGGAGTCCCACAAGGTTCGATCTTAGGACCCTCTTTATTCAACATCTACATGCTCCCACTAGGGCAAATCATGCAAAATAACAATATTGACCATCATTGCTATGCTGATGACATGCAAATCTATGTATCGCTATCACCAAATGACTATCGGCCCATAGATCTGCTGTGCCAGTGCATTGAGCAAGTGAAGGAATGGATGTGCCGAAATTTCCTTCAACTAAATGAGGACAAAACAGAGATAATTGTATTTGGTTCTAAAATGGAAAGGCTTAAAGTAACCCAACACCTTCACTCTCTGTCCCTGAACCTCAATCAAAGCCAGAAATCTAGGGGTTATCATGGATTCAGATTTACATTTTGACAGTCACATCAAATCAGTTACAAAATCGGCATATTATCACCTTAAAAATGTAGCAAGACTTAGAGTGCTCATGTCCACCGAAGACTTACAAAAACTTGTACATGCCTTTATCACTAGTAAGCTTGATTACTGCAATGGTCTCCTCACAGGTCTCCCAAAACAATCTCTGAGGAAGCTTCAGCTTGTTCAGAATGCTGCTGCTAGAGTTCTAACAAAGACCAAAAAATTTGATCATATTACACCAATTCTGAAATCGTTACATTGGCTTCCTGTAGGTCAGAGAATTGATTTTAAAATCATGTTGCTAACCTATAAATCCCTACATGGTTTAGGCCCAAAATATTTAACTGATATGCTTCCACTACATCAGCCTTCTAGACCACTAAGATCCTCTGAGACCAATCTGTTAATTATCCCCAGAGTAAACACAAAACATGGGAAAGCAGGATTTAGTTACTATGCAACAAATAGCTGGAATAAACTCCCAGAGGATTTAAGACTTGCCCCAACTCTGAGCACCTTTAAAACAAGACTGAAGACTTTTATGTTTGCTATAGCCTTCTGCTAAAATCTTAAATACATTGCACTTTCTAAAAAGCTTTTTATCTTTGCCTCTATTTTCTATTTTAATACTACCTTTATTTTACTAAAATGCCTTTTTAACTTTTTACTTACTAAAAAGCCTTTTTAACTTTCAATTTAATTTTCTCTTAAATACATTGCACTTTCTATTTTACTCATTTCTTGCATATGTTTTCTTTTACTTATCTATTATTTTATTTTATTGTATGACAATGTTTATATGTGAAGCACTTTGAGTCTGCCTTGTGTATGAAAAGTGCTATATAAATAAAGTTGCCTTGCCTTGCCTTGCCTTCCTTACATTCAGTATTGGTTATAAAGATGTACAACTTATAATAAAATGTACTATGATACTAAAAGCAATATTTCTCTGTAGACAAAGTGCAGGACGCAGGCTGGTCATGTTGAAGCCAGTTTATTTTAAAGTTTGTCGATACTGATGCATGCCACTGGTGCTCCACTGCCATGCAAGCGCTCTCGCTCTCTCTGAAGGCCCTGTTTACACGAAGGGAAAACGCAGATATTTCCACACGGTTTGGCCTCTCATTTACATGAAAACGCTGTTTTTTTCACAGAAAACGATCATTTCTAAAAACTCTGGCCAAAGTGATTTCTGAAAACGCCGGTTATCTGTTGTCGTGTCAACGGGGAGAAACAGGGTTTTAGGTTCTGAGGCGTCACATTATGCACCAGGTAATGCTTAACATCATATGAGCGCCCTATGTTTACAGTTTCTTTGTTACCCTGCGTTCACACCAAAAGATGCATTTGCTGCCCGAACGCGTTGACGCCGAGGTTTTGCGGCGCGGCAAATCAAGTTTTGCGGCGCCGCAAAAGTTTTGCGGCGCAGCAAAGGTTTTGACGCGCTGCAAACGTTTTGGTGCGCCGCAGTTTTGCAGCGCGGGAAGTTTCGTGGTGCTTTTGAATTCATTCACAACCGACATTACGAGCATTGCATGTCTTTACCTGTTGTGGAAGAAGGAGAGACGTCGGAATGCCCGTTGTTTATGGGTTCATGAGACCATTCGGAGCCTGGAAGGCTGGTGCTGCCTGGCACCCAACTGGGTTTTTTTTGGTGTTGTTATGCTAGCCCTTTAGCATACTTATACATACACATACTACTATAGTTTAGTTTAACTATAAACACAACTACACTACAGAATGCTGATTTGTGGTGTTTTTCGAGTTACTAAATAAATGTAACGGTAGTGAACTCTAGGTCACTCCAAGGGAGTAACACTGATTGGCTGTTACGGCATGTCACTCAGTGGCAACGCCTCCGTGGCAACGCTGTTGAACGCTGATTGGCTGTCATCCCGCGTTTGCTGCCGAAAAGTTGAAATATTTCAACTCGAGCAGCATTTGACGCGCCGCAAAATACGTGTTGTTGTTGATTCTGAGGATTCTGATTGGCTTTCATGGCTTTATCCTTCTCCCTACACTGCCGCCCATAGGTTTGGCATAGTTATAATGGCGCTCAACGGCGTATTTATGCTTTTTGATGTAAACGACAACTTTTTTGAAAACTATGTTGTGTGCACAATGTTATTTTTGAAAAAGGAGGGGGGGAAATATTCTTTCTATAAATACCCTGCTACGTATAAACGTGGCCTGAGTGTGTGTGGGGTGGCTGGTTTATCCTGTGCATACTAATTACTCAATATGCAACAGGTGTTCAGCCTCAGCCAGAGAATAATCATTGTGACTCGTGCATGGGCCAGGTGAGGCTGCCTAAACCAGCCATCATCCACACACGGTCTTTGTCTAAAAATGTTTTATCAATGGGAGCAGATGAAGATGCCTCTGGAAGCAATTGGATAAACCCTCAACCATTCAGAACAACACAACATGGGATGGATCAGTGGCAGCCATCTTTGTGGTTTATGAAAATGCCCCAACAGTGCTCCCATAGGGTGATCCTCTGTGCAGTCGACGCATTAAACCCGTCCCATAATGGATAAAAGGTTGTGATTGGCCCGGCCCGGGCCAGGTCTGTCAGAATGGGAGGGGGGCCGGATACATATGGCAGAGCAAATAAAACATGAGCTTGCACCTTAGTCTGGTTCCCAGGCTAGGGAATGGGGTGTGAACTCAAAACCTTTCACCTGGTGGAAAGCCCCTATCTGGTGACTTGACTGAACCTGAGAATCGTACGATTGCTCTAAGGAATACAAATAAAAACTATTTCCACATCCACCCAAAAAATGTATTCCTTAAGTTACCTCGAATGGAATAAGTACAATTTGTTTTTTTAGATGGAAAAACAACGGCTTATAATTCCATCATTGTGCAATTTGAAGAATAGCGTACCAGCAGAATAACATAATTAAAAAAACATAAAACAATACAAAAATGAAGTGAAAAATATTTTGAAACGCAAAAGGCGAATGCTCTGGAGTTCTGTAATCATTCTCCCTTCTCTCCCTCTCCCTCTCCCTCTCCCTCCCTCTCCCTCCCTCTCCCTCTCCCTCCCTCTCCCTCTCCCTCTCTCTCCCTCCTCTCTCCCTCTCTCTCTCTCTCTCTCTCTCTCTCTCTCTCTCTCTCTCTCTCTCTCTCTCTCTCTCTCTCTCTTGTTTCGAGTCTCAGTGTGTTGGCAGCGCCCCCAGCATGTTGTCCGTCTGTGCTTTTGCATCTTTTAATTAATTCCCAATCACAAAGTATTTTAATTACAGAACACACACACACACACACACACACACACACACACACACACACACACACACACACACACACACACACACACACACACATACACACACACACACACACACACACACAATAACACACACAACCCAAATTGCACACCTACATGCATGCCTATTAACAAACACACAATATAAAACATCACTATCGTTAATCTCCCTAATTCAACTTTCATAAAAATATTTATATTAATGAATGACTGAATTCAGATCTTGCAATCGGGACACATGTTTCACCTTTATTTAGACAGGGTAGGTGAACATCAAGTTGTGCTAAGTACCCTTACATGCTACATCCCATGAGAATGCTGTACACCCCCACCAGGCTATACACCCTAAACAATAGCTACCCAAACATGCTAACTACCACAAGTATTACTACTAGCGAGGGCGTAGGTTTGGTCTGAGCTTTGGTGGGCTCACTACCCAGACACCACGTCGTCGTCCCCCCTTAGTGTGTTTGTCTGTAGTCTGTCTGTCTGTCTGTCTGTCTGTCTGTCTGTCTGTCTGTCTGTCTGTCTGTCTGTCTGTCTGTCTGTCTGTCAGACAGACTTGGTAAGCAAAGACAGATCCCGTCCACCTATTTAATTCTAAAACAGATCCGTCTCAAAAGACGTTTTTACACTGCCAAATATGCCCGTCTTATGCGCGCCTTTTTCCCGACATGTTCAGCGCGGAAAATTGCCATTTTCCTTAAATTCGAGTGCTGAAGAATGACCTGGTTGTGCGTGCGTGTGTCAGTTGGGTTATCTGGATTATATAGGATGTAGCAAGCAAGTGATAACCAGTGATAACCAGATAAGAAAGTGAAAACCGCGAGCTGATGACCATCATGGGAGAGAAGGTGATGCAGGCGCATTAAACGGAGACGGCGAGAGATGATGCGATAGATGAGAAAGACACAGAGGAACATTCCTTACGAGAAGCCGCGACCGAACCGTCTGGGCAGTGTAAAAAGGAAGACGTATGTTAGGAGGCGGTAAGTGCGAATTTAACCCTTTGTGTACCGCATGAGGCGCTTTGTTTTCATTTCAACCTGAATATTGGTGGGGACATTTCAGTCGTCATTAAGACATTGGTGGGGACACGTCCCCTGGTCCCCACGCAAATCTACGCCCTTGACTACCAGTATCTACCAGCTTGCAATCAACCCCTGCTAACTACTCAAACACAATAAACATCCTAACACGTTCATTATGCTAACATGCTGAATACTGCTGATTCAAGAATAAATAGAACAGGACCAAAGAGGATGGAAGAGAAGAGATGGAACATAAAAAAATTAACGGATGAGGAAAAGGAGGAGAGAAAAGAAAGAGAGGAACAGGCAACAGGTGCAGGCGCAGCCGTTGAAGGTTTCACAGAGGAAGATAATGGCTGTGATGAGCTCACAGGACAGAGTTTACCCATGATGTGTGATTACAATGAGACAATCTCAGGTAAACAAATTATAGCCACACAATGGAGCACAAATACAGAGAGCGAGAGAGAGGCGGGGGGAGGGGCAGAGAAAGGTTGAGAGAGAGAGAGAGAGCCAGACACAGAGAGGGAGAGGATAGCAAGAGGCGCAATAGAAGCAATTGTAAACATA
>NC_044051.1:35506920-35509420 GCF_902167405.1 Gadus morhua
TGCGTGTGTATGTGTGTATGTATGTATGTATGCGTGTGTGTGTGTGAGTCGTGTGTGTGTGTGTGTGTGTCAGTGTGTGTGCGTGTGTCGCCGTGTGTGTGTGTGTGTTTTTGCGTGTGTCTTTGTGTTTATGTTTGAGTTGTTTGCGTGTGTGTGCGTTGTTATTTTTTTTTCTGAGACAATGGTCTGTGTTTTAATAAAGAAAATCAATCTGGCGAAGGGGACGCATTGTGCGTTGTGTGTTGTGTGTTCCGAGTCGTCTGTTGTGCACCCATCAGCTGTCCAGGTATGGCTCCTCGGACCACCGCCGGACTGCCAGAAGGAGAAGCCTCCAAGGTTAACCTCCTTCCTCCTCCTCCTTCGATGTTCTGAACTTCTTTCCTTGAGCGGGAGTTTTGGGGGGGAATCTTAGTGGTTATTGATTTTTTTTTATTTTCACAATCTCCTCTTCTGACGGTAGAGATGCTCGTAGTGTGCTCTAAAGTGTTCCAATGTATAGATAGTGTGTAAGGAATTGTGTGTATGTTCTAGACGCAGGGGTCTTCAACGTTTTCCCGGCCAAGGACCCCCAAACTGATGGAGAGATGGAGTGGGGACCCCCTACTTATATATTGTATAAAATTGTGATTTATATTAAACTGGTCCCATAGTGCCATTTATCTTAGTACCTTGTCATTTTGCATTCAATACTAAGATATTCAGATAATGCACAGGTTCATATATTCATGTTTTCATTCTAAACATGTGCAAGGTAAGTGAGTAGGGTGGCCATGCCACTGCCATTCATAAACATAACACAACACAATAAACTGATACCTTCCAAGAACAACAATATCTGTCAATTGCATGTAGTCATAAGTAATTCAAATGGACATTTTTTGTGTCTTTCTTAGCCCTCTGCCAAGTTGTCCGGTAACTTATCAACCCCAGCGTGTCCGGTTGCTAAGCGAAGTCAACATCTTTGGCGGGCTAGTTCTGCTGATCGCTTATTTTCCCGATAATGACCGGCGTTCTGTGCATTATCCCTCACATAACAGCACTCTCTCTCTCCCAACAGTCTTCGCTGCGCACTCTCATCCAAATACGTATTGTTTGCGGCGGAGGAGGGGGTAGGTATAAAGACTGGGCGAGAAACTGACGTCGCTGTGCTGTCCTTCTTCTTAATTGAAGGAGCATGCAGAGATAAGCTCTCTCCCGCTGGGCTTTCATTTAATTCCAATACATAAAAATGTTGCAGCCAATCCAGATGTGTCAGGTGTAGGCGAGAGACTGTACGTACGTACGAACGTACGCTTACCACTGTTGTAAATGCCATATATATAGTACATTCCGATCGCATGATAGTAATAGATCCATTCTGATTAGAAATCGGATAAAAAGTGTCCATGTAAACGCGGCTAGTGTGTTGGATTCATGTTAATGTGTATTCAAAGACATTTCAATTTGTGGAAAAAATTGTGGGGTGAACATATAACGCCCCGAGCACTGATTGATCCGAGCATTTGTATTTTTTCGTAGATGTGTTCGAGGCAAAGACAAAAGAACAAGATGATCTCATGAGGAAAACTGAATGTCACTGAATGTCACACAAACTGAATGAAAAGCTATGAAGACCCCTGCTACAAGACAACACAATGCTTCTATTCCTACACACATGCATGACGTAATATACATACATACACTGCTACACAACGGTAGCATACCTACAGCACCTCACGCCTCTAGAAGGCAATGCTAACAAACCCATACTGCCTCCTCTGGAACAGAATGCTAACAACCTACACTACCTCCGCTACATCACCTTGCTAACACACCTACACTACCTCCTCTAGAACACAATCGACAGAGCGAGGGCGACAATGAGTTATTTCAATGGCTTGTTGGAAATGTATTATTATTATTTTACACAATAAGAGAAATCTGTGGCATTGAAAGAAAGCAATATCCCTCCCTTACACTGAGAGGGTAGACGCATATTGTTGCCCTCGCAAATATAAAGTAGGACATAATAAACAGCTTTGTCATTGTCTTTGAATATGTCCTTAATGGTGATATGAAACAGAACCCATGGCCCCAAGCTGTGACTCATGCACAACGGTGGTGATGTTTGGAGTGATGACCGAATCACAGCAATTGGGGTTCAGAACTATAGAACTATAGAACTTTTCTCAGCTACCAAACTACGACTATTCTTTCTCTCGCTCTCTCTCTCGCTCACACTCTATTACTCTCTCTTTCTCTCTTTCTCTCAGTGTATACATATTAATCTATATATTAATTACATGTATTAATCTAGTGCAATATTTATTCTATTTGTCAGTACAGTTCACTTCCCCAAAAGGTAATTTTTTCCAGATTTTTTTATTTTTTTAGTCGTAACATTTTGTGATTTTTCATTGCAACCACATCAAGGTGCATGATGGGAAATGAAAAGGGGGCATTTGGATTCAAGACCCCCATCAATTGTGCTCCATGTTTTCCTTCCTCCACCTGACAGGAC
>NC_044051.1:35519420-35531920 GCF_902167405.1 Gadus morhua
AAAACATTGCAAATCCTATTTCATCTCTCGAAGATGAAAAAGGTATTTCCTTGTATGTTTCTTTTCTGTGAAAAGAAGCACAGAAAACGGCAAACGAAAACGGCCATTTATGAACTCTCTCTACTCATAATTACAGACGTCAGCGAGACGTCCGATGTCATTTCAGTGATCGCCATTTAAAAAACGAAGCGTGGCCGAGGAAATGTTCGTCTGCGTACACAATTACGGAAAGGGTGACATCTAAAGTGCCTCCGTATTGAATGTTAGAGATTTATTAATTCGTCATCGATAGACACGTCGGTTCCCAGTCATGTGGGCTCTCTGTCCCTACAGCAAGTCACCTCAGCCCTCCACCGGAGATTCAACCTCAGTCGAGGAGTAGCGTCTCGCTGTAACAAGTGAGGAGAAAATTAATAAAGACGGAAGGTTTGATTCATGGCCTTTTGTTTTTAGGGGATGAGGGGAAGTATCTCATGCTAGGACCCTGACACGATACGCACACACAGATGTACACTCATATGTACACACACATAGGCACACACACACACAAACAGACAAACACACACACACACACACGCACACACAAATATGGGCACACACACTCACAGGTAAAAGTACACACACACACACACACACACACACACACACACACACTCAAACCCCCACGCACATACACAGAGGTACACACGCTCACATACGCACACACCAGACACACACAGGGGCGACCGCACTGTATTCATGGCGGTGGATCCGGGCTGAGGCCAGCAGATAGCGGCGTTGACGTGGGCGTCGCGATTAACGAGCAGGAGGCGGGCGAGGCAGAAAAAACACAGAGATTTGAAAAAAAAACATTGAAACAACACCCGTCTTTTGTCAGCCCGTCACATGGGCCAGATTTACGGCGGCCAATTACAAGCGGCGCTCCAGACTGCCTCTACCCCCCCCCCCCCACCCCCACCCCATTACCCTATCAAATGCTTTAATGGCCGCGTCCTCAAAGGGCTATCTGTTTGGCCTAGCCTCTCCCGACCTCCCCCGTCCCCAACCCTCCCCCGTCTCCCCCAAAGTGCAGCACATATTACCGCCACCATGGGAAGTGACAGACAAAGGCCCCCCCCCCCCCCCCCCCCCCCCTACCACACACACATGCACGCACCCAACCACACACAGAAGCCTGCACGCTCATTACCACACACACACACTCACGCATGCACACACAAACACACATAACCACACACGTACGCGCGCATGCACACCCACCAACACACTAACACGCACACACACATACACGCTCACACAACCACACAAACACATAACCACACACACACACATACACACACACTTTGGGCCTATTTTTTGTTTGGTCCAATGGAACATGGCCTCCCCTGAACACTCTGGTGTGAGTCGACAGGTAATTAAAACCGAGCGGAATTTGTGGTTCATTTGCCAGATAGTTATCTAAATTAAATAGCCTGCCTCAATGCCAAACTCTCTCTCTCCGTATCCCTCTCTCTATCTGTCTGACTCAACCATATCTGTCCCTCTCTCTGTCTCTATCTCCCTCTCTCTCTCTCTCTCTCTCTCTGTCTCTATCTCCCTCTCTCTCTCTCTCTCTCTCTGTCTCTATCTCCCTCTCTCTCTCTCTCTCTCTCTCTCTCTCTCTCTCTCTCTCTCTCTCTCTCTCTCTCTCTCTCTCTCTCTCTCTCTCTCTCTCTCTCTCTCTCTCTCTCTCTCTCTCTCTCTCTCTCTCTCTTTTCTCGCTCTCTCTCTCTCTTATTTAGGACATGGCAGCAGGAAGAAAAAATAGCTGAAGTGATTGTGTCTTCCACCTCCTCCTCCTCCTCCTCCTCCTCCTCCTCCTCCTTTTCCCAGGGACTTTTTCTCCTAGATCAGGTGATGAAGGTGTGTGTGTCTCTATGTCTCTGCCTCTCTCCACTCTCCCTTTCTTTCGCTCATTCTACCAATCCATCCATTAATCTATGCATTCATCTATCACCTATCATCCATCGATCATGTATCCCATCATGTATTCAACCATCTTCAATCCATCTATCATTCGTCCATCCATCATTCATCAATCCATCATTCATCCATCTATTATCCATCAATCATTCATCCATCCATCCATATGATTATCATGCATCCATCTACACACCATCCCTCTCCCCCTCCCTCCCTCCCCCCTCCCTCCCTCCTCAGCCAACCAGCCGGTCCTACTGTAAGAGGCAGACATGATCTCTCCCTGTCACATCTGTTGGCACGTTTCCATCTGGCCGTGATGGCCAAATAACGCTCTTCAGGGCAGAGAGGTGTGTGTGTGTTTGTGTGCTTGTGCACTGGTGTGTGTGTGTGTGTGTGTGTGTGTGTGTGTGTGTGTGTGTGTGTGTGTGTGTGTGTGTGTGTGTGTGTGTGTGTGTGTGTGTGTATGTGTGCGTGTGTGTGTGTGTGTGTGTGTGTGTGTGTGTGATTGTGTGCCGGTGTGTGCTAGTGTGTGTGTGTGTGTGTGTAAGCGTGTCAGTGTTTGTGTGTGTGTGCTTGTGTGCTGGTGTGTGTGTGTGTGTGTCCGTGCGTGTCACTGTTTGCGTGTGTGTGTGTGTGTGTGTGTGTCTGTAACTATTTGTGTGTGTGTGCTTGTGTGTGTCCGTGCGTTTCACTCTGTGTGTGTGTGTTTATGTGTGTGTGTGTGTGTGTGTCTGTGTGTGTGTGTGTGTGTGCGCGAACGTGTGCGTGTGTGCGTGCGTGCGCGTGTCAAGCGAAGCACAAAGGATCACTTTATCCGATTAGTATGCATCTCCAAAAAAAGAAAAAACACCAAACAGAATTGCAACCCACCCCCCCCTCGTCCCACACACCCCTCTACTCCAATTAATGGATTAGGAAATGATGTTGAGGTGCGACCCATCGTGAGACGACCATGCTACACAGGCTGGAGATCGGTTAAGGTTTTTTTGACACTATTTTAAATGGTATGATGGCCATAAAGACAGTATGGGGCAGGCTTTGGTTTCGTTATGGTAATTGTTTATTTGTATTTGCGTTAAAGGCTAATTCTGGTGTTTTGAACATTGAGCCCCCTTTATGGTTTGTCTAGGATGAAATAGAGTGGTTAACACCGACATTTTTAATATTGGTCCTGTCTCGAGTATTTGGCTAATTTCGAATCGCCCCTGCCTGCTTCACAATGGCTGGCTATGTGCATTCACAAAACTGTCCTTAAAACACCCCTAAACGTTTGTTTACAGAAATGTGAAACTCATCGAGTGATTAGTGGTGTTTCTTGATGTTCCTAAACAAGTATCGTAGCGAAATACAGTTTCTGTCGTATTTTATCTGGCAGTTTGTAAATCCATTGAAACGGAAACCGGACCAGAAACGGAAACGGAAATGGGGGCTGGTTGTAGTCTTTTCGCTCGGTTCTCCGTATCAACAGTAGTGCTAGAACCAATGTTTAGGGGTGTTTTAAGGACAGGTTTGTGAATGCACATAGTCAGCCATTGTGAAGCAGGCAGGGGTGATTTAAGCAAAACAATTTTCATAGCACTGTGAAATCCTTGCTCATAGAATAAGTCAGGTATCCTGTTGTGTAAAACATCGGCAGTGCAGGGGTTAACAACAATCTGATAACTGTTAAAATGGTCATTGCAGCCCCTAATCGAACACACCTTTAATTAATCAGAAAAGGGCACTTGATGTGTCATGATGAGAAAAAACACAGATGTGGCCAAAGTTCTACGTATTTAGTCATAATTTGTATTTGATTTATAAGGACAAACTACACTCCCACCGAATGTTGTAAACAAACAAACACAACTTCAACAGCCTAAATTGTCCTTTGGTTTTGTCGTCGACTCTGTACTTATCTTACAACCCCGTACTTTTACGAGGCAGCGAAAGCACGTCAAACAGGACGGTTTGAAAACTGGGCGGCCTTTTGGGACTGACCGAATTCAATGCACTTGGTGGAGAAAAGATATGCAGTCGAAATGTTCAACTGAAACAATGAGCCTAGCAATTTATGGCTAAAGGCCGATTCATACCTCCGGATCCGGACGAAATTCGTCATTCTGTACCAAACATTGTCTCCGGGACTACCCTTCATACCTGCGTCCGCTTTCAGCGTTGTTATGGGTAATACGCAATACATCCTCTAGAGGGAAGTGAATCGTAAACATGGTGTCTGTAGATGAGATGATTTTGCTTTGTGTCATCCGAAATCTGCAAAAAAAGCGCAAAAAGTGCAGGCCTACGCGGCGGTGGCGTGTGTTCTCCCTCACCAGCAGATTCTCTCCTCAAAATGTTGCGCCATTTTGAAATGACCGGTTACAACTCATTAAAAAAGCAGGTGAACAATAAAATAAAAAGGTCAGGTATATAGTATAATATAAGCATAAAACGTTAAATACAAGATATATACATATCAGATATTATATTAGGCTACTCTCTATTTATTTTCGTGAATGGTTGGACTTCTGACTCTATACTGCCGCCTCGATTTACGGTGGTATTGCTCCGTTTCTCCCGGAGCACTCCGGATTAGCTTGAGGCGACGGACCCACTGACGGACGATTGGGACCGGACGAAAGGATTCATATCCCTATTTACCGTAGGGTGTGAATAGGCCTTAAGGGGTGAGGAGAATTATGCGATTATTAATATAGGCCTATGTTATGGACGTTATGAATAACCACATACAAACGGCAGAGGATTATATCTCTGTGTGCGGCAGAAAATGTTGTTGACTAAACCTTGGACTATTCATTTTACCACAGACAGACAGATAGAGAGACAGATGAAGAGACAGATGGACGGAGAGAAAGACAGACCAACAGGCTGACAGGCAGGCAAGAAAGTAGACAGTTGGACAGTTGGACAGACAGAGAGACTGAGGGCCAGAAAGGCAAGTAGACGGACAGACTGTCAAACAACCAGACAGCCAGTAAAACCCCTGTCGCCTACCAGATGGGCATCCCATCAAATTGACCATGTCTATATTTTTGATTGACACTCTCAAAGTCCCACAGTGCTTTCCCATGTCAGGGGCTTCAAGATGTGTCACTCACTCACATACTCACTCACTCACTCACTTACACAGGCTGATGACCCGAGACGTAGGTCCTCGTTTTACCTCTCATCCTCCGCTGAGCAGCACCTGCTCGGGGTCCGAAATTAACCTTCACCTGCCAAGGATAAGCCGTTCTACCGACCTGACAATTGTTTTAATACGTAACCTTGACTTGTTCTAGCTGTCGAACAGTCAAATCTAGCTGCCATTCTCTCTCAATCTCAACTCTTCTCTCCATAACGCTCAAATGATCAGCAACTAACACGACTTGAATTATGATTTTGTATATATATATATATATACAGGTTTGTTTATTAGTTCACAAAAAGAATCTCACTGAATATCAGATC
The DNA here is from genome assembly GCF_902167405.1 of Gadus morhua. Classification (NCBI taxonomy): domain Eukaryota; kingdom Metazoa; phylum Chordata; class Actinopteri; order Gadiformes; family Gadidae; genus Gadus; species Gadus morhua. The sequence continues at coordinate 35,524,833 of NC_044051.1, forward strand.
AATGAATGCTTTCTTGCTTTAGTCGTTGAATGAATCGACTTGTAACAACAGAGGCATACTACTCATAGAGAAGTATTCCTATAGGAATATATATATACAATATAATATATATATATATATATTATATTGAACGACACACGGTACAATAGGACATTCAAACCATACCCAAAAAGTCCACCATCGTGTCCAGTAACGAACACTGTTCACTCTTTTGTTCGTCTTTCTTTTTACTTTAATTCTTTTACCACCTCGTTCTGTTAACCTTGATCTCTCGACAGAGAAAAAAATAATGTAGCTAAAAAAAAACGCTCAAAGCAGCAGTTAAATCAGGACGTTAATGACGGTGGGGAAAAGTGAGGGGGTCACGACTCCCCACCTCCAGTAATGACCATCTTTACTCCACTTACTAACATACTGGGATAAAAAAGACCTCTCGTTTTAAATGTAGACCTAGCCTAGAAATAGGCCTTCCCGGAGCCTTTGAATGCTGATGCCTTCGACTCGGACCAGACTCTCACTGCTATTTTACTTTTTGTACAGTTGTGCAGCAGGATAGTATGATGGATTGGAGAACAGAATTTGAACAAGTTAATGTTTTTTTTTCATGCTAAATTAATTTCTAGGCCTGCTTTTGGTTTAAAGGGTTAGGTAGGCTTCATTAAAATAAAAAAGATTGCAGGTCAGGTGACCGGACCCTGATTGTGGGGGGGCGGTGAACCTGGTCACTTGTGTCAGTTTAATTGGGCTAACGTGAACGCGGTCAGTCAACAGGAGACGGCCCGGGAGAGCTTCCGCTTCACCGGAACGCTACATTCATGGCGCGCATATCCTACAGATCTCCAGCGCCCTCTATCGGTATGTATACAGTTCATGGGTAGAATATACAAATAGTCAATACATTTCAGTGCAAAAAAATGTGAAGTACCATGATTACATTTAAAATATGTGGGTCTATATTCATGTATGGTTACCTGTATATTATTAGACATGTGGGCGACTGATATACATACCCTTAAAAAATACATTAGGCCTACTCTATCCTGTCAAGAGGAGAAAAAATCATCGTTAACTCAGCTGGCCTGAGAGTGGGAAATGAACCCACGCCGGTATTTTGTGGGATCGGGTCTCGTTGCCGCCACGTTTGCGTTAGTTGGTCTGTGCTGCCGCCTGGTGTTCAAATTGGTCACTAAACATTTTATTTACTCTTTTTTTATTAATTACTAAATACCCTGAAATTTATTTAATCGGAATTGAATTCGATCGTGCCAAATTGAAACGCTTGCTTAGAATTAAATTATTTATATTATCACCACTTTGTATTTATTCATCTTGCTCCATCCGGGCTGAGAACACTAACTTCTAGTTGCTACTTAGTACTCCTTAAATACTCAATACACATTTACAAAGTAAATACGTCTTTGCAAGATGCCTCTCTGTGCTGGTGGAAGGAAAAAATACCAGGGTTCGATTCCCAAGGAAGATTTACAAAGTATTTCACCAGTATGCAGGCCTGCATGCCCATTATCAGTAGCCTAACTGGTAATATTGAAAACATATATTCAAAGGTCCTTCCTTCAGGTTATTTTGTGTAATAATAAGAAATCACTGAGCACTTATTGCAGAGTATTGTTGATAGAACAAAAATCCACACATTTAAGTAGGCTACAATTAATATGAATATGAGTATTCATATAAATATCCAGGTCTAAGCTACTGATGTTGTTTCAGCATTACCTCAACAAAACCTTGTCTAAAATAAACCAGATGTCTTTCTATTGAACTTTCTGGAGGTATTTCACCATCTGAAATCGTTTAGCACTTTTTGTTAACAACGCACGCAAGCACACGCACATACACGTGTGTGTGTGTGTCTGAACATGGGTATGTGTGTTTGAACGTGCTTGTGTCCGTTTATGAACGTGTGAGCATGTGTGCGTGAGAAAAGCCCTTTAGTGGGTATTGGAAGGCAAACAAAAGGCATCCAGCTTATTGTTGAATTTCCTGCCCTTTTTCACAGAAAACCAAATAGCTTTTTGGTTGCAGCAGGAAAATGTGACAGTTCAAAATGCCAGGAAAGTTGAAATGGGTTTTGTATTCAAAATATGATGATCCACATATATCTAAGAGATTTGAGAGTTAGTAAATGTGACAACAATTACCTATTTTTATTGTGTATTGGACGTTTTGGAAGTGGTTAAGCAGCTCACATAAAGGACACACACACACACACTCTTTGTATCTATTGGTCGTTCTGATTGGCAAACAACACACAAAACACACACCCACACGTGTATGTATACGAACACACTGACACAAACACGCTGCTTTCTCTATCAACACTGGGCAGAAATATTGTGGAAGTCAAAAGGTGGAACCGATACATATTTGAAACCTTTTTTGGACCCTGTGGTGAAAAGCGGTTGACATTTAAGTCTTTTCAGTGAGCTACTCTGCAAAATTGTACGATTTTCCATTTTAAGAGAGTCCCGCCTCCAACAAGTCTACAATGCAATTCGTTAAGTTTGACTCACTTAACAACCAAGCCTTATTGAATGGCTATCTTATTACGAAAAGCTATTGTTTTGTTTTGGAGTACCCCCTACATTTGTAAAATCCCAAGTGGTATTGTCCACAGATGTTTATACAGGAAGGATCCTACTTGTGATGTCACAAACGGGTTATTTTTCAAATTGCCTGCAGTACGCAACATATAAGGGGACCTATGACCAATGTTTTATTATGTTTTCAAACACGCTTTCCAACATGATGATTGCAGCTTCTATGATGTCACGTGTGAGCGGTCATTCAGATAACCAAATAGCCCCGCTATAGAATAGAAGGATTAGAGTGTGATTTCTTGCCCATTACTGTTGGCCATTTTTATTCATAGAATGGGTCACAGTTTAAAAAAAACGTACACAAGATTGATCATTGCAAACTTTACTACCACTGTATAATATTTGTTGTCGTATAGTCAAAATCACAGTGCAATTACATTGATGGCTTTCATTTAAATATATAAGTTAACAGAGTTAGTTGTTTAAATGTTCCACACATAGCTCATGTTAGTATCTGTCCAATATATTTAAGTCAGCATTGCTTTCCAGAAATTACATTAATAAAAAGAGAGAAAAACATGAATCTAAAATATAAAAGTCCGATTTTTACAATGACGATGGAAAGAAATTACGCAAATATTGATATCTTGTACTCCTGTATTGCTTATACTTTGTATTTTTTTCAGGAAGCAAAATAAACTAATGGAAAACAACAGCAGCAGTGAGACATTTTAAGTTTTGATTTTCATTTAGCATTCCACACGTGTCGCCAGGCACGAAAAAAGCCACGAATTTCATCTTTCACCTTTCTAAAGGTTGTCGTAGTTATAGGGGCATTCGTATCAATTCATCCACAGAAAGATGCAAAAAAAAAAACAGCCATGAAACACATGATGACACGTCATACCTGATTTAGACGTCCGAACAAAATGCGATATATTTCTTAAAGGGGACATATTATGAAAACAACACTTTTCCTGGGATTTGGGGTGTTGTTTTGGGTCTCTGGTGCTCCCACACGCATACATTTTTTGAGTGAGATATGCATTTCTGAAAGTACCCCGCCTACAGTTACCAAACGAGCGAGTCAGTTTCGGCGCCCCCTCCCCTCCATTTGAATATTACTTCCCACTTCCCCACTACCATCCAATAAGAGCATAGCTAAGATTTTGTGGACTAGCGGACGAGCAGCTCCGGTGGGGGGAGTTCAGAGGCAGCCCGGCAGCTCAGCTCCGGGAGTACAATCTCTTTGCTCCGCGGGAGAAGACAAGGAGACATGGAGACATGGAGGAGAAAGGGATTGAACTCCGGGAGCTGAGCTGCCGGAGTTCAATCCCTTTCTCCTCCATGTCGTGGTTCATAGAGTCATGGCCAAAGCTCCTTTCCCCTAATTCTTCTCCACCATGGCTGAGATAACCACCACTACGAGTCTTTACTTGTTGTGGAAGTACCAGAGATGTCTTTATGATTCATAATATCATCCGAGGAGTACATAGCTTTTGGTGTTGATTTTAGATATAATATTACATTTTTTCCTAAAAGCTATTTCCAGCCAACAGCATCAAAAACATTTTTCCTGGAACTCATATACTATGTTTACTTGTTGGGAAAACACCATAATATGTCTCCTTTAAGTAAATTGAACGTGTAAAAAAGACACACTTACCTCCAGTGTAAGATGGAGGACTCCAAGGTGAACCGCACTTTCGACGGGTTTGTGAGACTTAAAGGGAGTTAAAATGGCGCTGGCTAGGGAGCCTGGAATTCTTGTTCAAGTACAATTCATTTTGGCAACAAAGAGTTTTTGTTTGATTAACAGTAGTTCTTCAATCTGTAAAGGTACAGTCATACGTTGTATAATGTTGTAGATAGATATAAAGGAATAACACTTCTGGTGATGAAAGGAAACGATAGAATCGGGCAGCGCAAGAAAGGTGTTTCAACCTGATTGGGAATGTGAAGATCCAAAAATTATTAAGAAAAAAAAACGTAGTTAAGTGCAGGGGGAAGGGACTGAAGAATGGACGACAGGAAAGTGTCATCATTCGCAAAACAGGAAGTGGACGAGACATCACGTCCCTGAGCCTATGTGGCATATCACAGCGTTTTGGTCGGTAGTGTATGGCTTGTTTGGTCAGGTAATGGCTTCTGATCTATTTTTTCCTTCATTTTGATCCTTTAGTCGTCAGTAGAACACCATTCAAAAGTTCAAAGTAGTCCTAGATTAGGAAACGAGGCAACGGTCAGAGTTCGGGCCTTTACGTTTCTAAATCCCTCACGCCTGCATGTCTCTGGCTCTCTCGCCCGCTCGTTGCTCAGAGGTTGGTCTCGTCCCAGGACGGGTCGTTGAGGTTCTTCAGCACGCGCCGCACCACCCGCTCCATCTCCTTCCTCGCCCTCTGCTCCTCCTCCAGCGTGCGACGCATCCTCTTGTTGTCCTGGTTACAGAGAGAGAGAGAGAGAGAGAGAGAGAGAGAGAGAGAGAGAGAGAGTGTGAGAGAGAGAGACAGAGATACAGACAGAGATACAGACAGTGCGAAAGAGAGCGAGAGAGAGAGTTTTACGCAGACAGTGAAAGACAGAGTGAGAGAGGGAGATAGCGAGAGAGAGATTTACAAAGCAAAAGAACGTGACCGAGACGAGGGAAGGAAAAAAGAGCAATGAAGGAAGTGAACGGTGTACAAGCCCACTTTCTGCTTTGCCCACAATCTTTTCCTCCAACCCTCACTCATAAATATCAGATCAGATGTTTCTCAAACTGCTGGTCGTGACCTTATATGAGACCGACCAGCGAGGGTCAGCGTCCGGTAGTCAATTTAAATCAACTCCCTTTCACACTAAAACACGCTTTTAATACAGTTATGGCAAAGTAAATGATGCAGTGGGCCAAAAGACAATAATACCCTAACTAGAGCCTAATTTTTCACGCAAGTCCAACACAGGTGTCTCTCATTACACTAATTATGGCTCTGCTAGGAGCAGAGCCATAATTAGTGTAATGAGAGACACCTGTGTTGTACGATGACACTGGACAGCATTGTAGGCGAGGAGAAGCACTGGACTCACCTGTTTGAGGTCCTGGACTTCATCTCTCAGACCGTACACTGTATCCACCAGGCTTCTGCAGGGGCAGGAAATAAACACAGAGCGTAAAAGAGTGGTTTTCTTGAAACGCACACACGCGCACGCACACCATTACATTACGTTTAGGGCATTTAGCAGCCTATTTTATCCAAAGCGACTTACAATCATTACATTTGTCAGAAGAAACAAACACACACACAAGCACAAACACACAAACACACACCATTACATCACATTTAGGGCATTTAGCAGCCTCTTTTATCCAAAGCGACTTACAATAATTACCTATGTCAGAACGCACACACAAACACACACACGGACGAAAATACACACACGCACGCACGCACACACACACCGCCGTCAGCCCGAGTCCTCCATGACTCCTGAGCCCAGTGTGTGAGATGTCCCTAGCTCACCTCTCCTCCACCACGGTCTGGCCGTTGCTCTTCATCTCCTCCACGATGATCTTCTCCTCCTCGGGGAACAGCACGTGCACGTCCTTGCGGCTGGAGTCTGGGGGCAAGTTTACGGCGCTTCAGTTCAGTGAAATGCAATATATCGTATATCAGGGGCTCAGAAAATGTGTTAGATAAAGGTGGTGGGGTTTGCCGTCAGACCGGGGGGGGGGGGAGATGTCTAATTATCTAAAAATATATAATTAATAAATAAGACGTTTTTCAAAATAACACCTTGAATAAGAACTGAACTAAAGATTTTTATTATTTTTATTTTATTTATTTTTTGGGCTTCGTAGTTAAGGCGGCAGGCCTGTTTTGTTTAGGCGGCCGACTAAGCTGTAAAGTGCGTTGGGTAACCCTGTATATAGTATAAGTACTAGTATGGATTGATGTAGTAAACCCTGTATATAGTATAAATACTAGTATGGAGTGATGTAATAAACCCAACGTGGCAAGGTGACACGCACATATGGGGGAGTCATTCTGAGGAGAGTATGACGCCCAACTTGGCCACTTGGAAGGACATTGACCCGTTTGTGACATCACAAGTGGGAGAGGCCACTCCCACAAGATCAAGCCTCGGTCCACTCGTCACGATTTAGAAAAAGGCCTGACGATGGGGAATGGGATATTTATGCCTGGCGGTAGAAGAGCGAAATAGCAACGTTTAAAATGGATCAGAAGAGATAAGATCAGATGAGACTAGAATTCAAGCGTATCTGCAGGTTTCACACAGAAGGACTCACATTAAACCCAGAAAGAACACGCTGAGGGATGCACGTCAGTGCCCTGGCACATGGTTCGCAGTGTTAGGACGGTTTTTTTTGTGCATTTTCTTTAGTTAATTTGTTACGTAATGTTTATGTAAGAAAAATACTTTTTGTGACATCACAAGCTGTTTTCTCCACATTCACGTGTGGGAATCAGGGGCCTTTAAACCATATCTGTGTTCAAACATATGATGTAAGGGGACATATTTCGATTACAT
>NC_044051.1:35539420-35541920 GCF_902167405.1 Gadus morhua
AACTAGTGGAGCGCAAAAAAACAACCTACATTGCACACACGTGCCAAGACACACACACACGTGCAAAGACACACACATGTACGGACATACACACCCATACCCCCAAACACCCACTTAGAAGCTAGCTTAGAAAGGTCATAGCAGTAATAACATGACTGTACAAATAGCATCCATAATGAAGACATCTGCCTAATGATACACACCCACACACACACACACATACACCATGATTGGGTGTTGTCATTGCTTAAGCTGTCTGTTGGGGGGCGTGAGTCACCACTCAGGGGCGGGTCTAACCGACAGAGGAACAGCAGTAGGCCGGAGCGATCTGTCACTAACTGCAGACACGCCCACTCCCCCCCCCCCCAGCTTGACTCAAACCAACAAAACAAGCAATGCACTAAAGGATTGGCAACGTTTGGCCACGCAGCGTTAGAGGACGGCAGAGTGGTTATCACCATGGTGACGGCACAAGCGAACTTTGTGCTGTTCTTTTTTAAGCTAGCATCGTCGTTGGGTAAGTGCATTATGATGAGCGATGCTGTATAAGAAACGGCAACACACCGTTGTGTTAACACTGTGAGTGTCCGAGATGCTTAAACAGAACTCTCTCTAGGAAGCGGCCTTAAAATAAACCACTCCTCAAAAGGAGCTCCACACACACACACACACACACACACACACACACACACACACACACACACACACACACACACACACACGCACACACAGAGGTTAATGTGTGATGCTCACCACATTGTAGTAGGTCTTGTTGACGATGGTGGTGTCAAAGCCTTTCGGGGGGCTCTTCAGGGTGCCAGACCTCGGAGACAGCAGCTTCTCTGTTGGAGGAGAAGAGAAGGGGAGAGAGGGAGAGGGAGAGCGAGGGGAAAGGGGGAGAGAGGGAGACAGGGGGAGAGGAAGACGGAGGGAAATGGGGAGTGGGAGAGAGAGGGGGGGGAGAGGGAGAAAGGAGAGGAAGAGAGAGAGAGAGTGATGGGTTGTGTTAATATGAAATAGCCACTGGCTGTTGATTGGCTGCTAGTCTCTCTCCACAGCATCCGTATCTGAATCAGCCCGATCTGGAAACACCAGTTAATGCTAATTGTGCGTTCAAAAATAAAAGGGTGTTTAGATAATAGGCGTGTAGTCACTAGAACGGGGTCCTTCTCTTTCTGACAGGTGTATTTTGTTTTGAATGCAGCATACCTAAAAGTAGCTTTGGATAAAAGCTTCTGCTAAATGTAACTCTTAAAATACACATCTATGTTTTTACCATGCTATAATCGCCCCACGTCTCTACAACGTCAGGCCAGTCCTTTGCCCTCCTCGAACAGCCTTGTTTCCAAAGGGCTCCCTCTGCTAGCGCTTTTAGCCCAGGGCCAGGAAGCCTAGAACCTGTGGAACGTCCTGTCTTTGTCTCCTCAAAGTGCTTCCTTCCTCCCCGCAAATAAATAAAGATTGAAAATGAAACGACAGACGGAGCACACAGTGACGGAGGGCAGGCCGTTTTTGAAACAGGAGGAGGGGCGTTTTGAATCAGCTCTGTGTCGGTCCTGATTGACATACAACATGGGTTGTATTCATGGACTCAATAACAGGATGCCTCTGAGGTTTTTTCGTCAGCCACTCGCACTTCCTGCTCCCCATCCCTCCTCCGAATCTGTTCTTTGGAATGGGAGACTACACGACACGGATCACCATGACAACCGGTGGAACCAGTGGTCGCCGGATGAGAGAGGGATAGCATGGCGTTTGGGTTGTGTAAGCCTTTAAGATTGAGGAATCCCTCACTTGTCCCAAAGAGGTAAAAAGAGTCTGCAAATGACTGTACATCAAGATAAGCTCTCTGATAATCCTCTGGTATTCTCCCAATTGCTTTCCTCTACTTCTGCTGCGACACACACATTAAAAAAGTACATCCGATGTGATAAAAAAAAAAATTGCACTTCTTCTAGACATACTAGGTGTTGACTCTAAAAATCTGTTCCGAGCATCAACGCTCGCTTGGTATCACAAGGACAAAACAAAACACCACCAAACCAAACCAAACAACACTTCATCAATGCCACAATTGTACGAAGCACACTTAAAAGGTGAGATATTACAACACCAGGTTTGAGTGTGATTAGCCTTTACAAGCCGTTTTGAAGATCTGCCACTTCTGACATCACAAGAGGGCGTGTCCACCTAGATGTGTGCTGGATAGATCAGTCTACCAGCCTACCCACTGGATTGTAGCAAACGTAGTTGGACACACCCATTTGTGATGTCAGAAGAGGCAGATTTTCAGGACAGCTTGTAATGGAGAATCACACTCACACCTGGTGATGTAATATGTCACCCTTAAGATGCAGTAGGTAAGATTAAAGAATTATCATTTGAGTGTAATTTGTTAGAAAGGTCAAAACCATCTGACAGCCATTAGTGAATGAAACACTCTGTGAAAATATCTGTTTTTAGTTGACTGCGGCTGCTTCTGTAGGAGACCATTTTGATT
>NC_044051.1:35546920-35564420 GCF_902167405.1 Gadus morhua
AAAAGAGGCCTACTAATTAATTGTGCGAGCTACTCATGTACAAAGAGCAGCATTATTAGAATTGTGCTTTTTTTCATGGTGCTTCGCTGCGGTCAGTATCCCCTGACCAGATTTACAAAACCAAGTATTTTTCATTGACAATACATTCAAGGACCCAGTTTGTCACTCTTTTGTCCTGGTAGTGTGAACTTCCAAAAGAGTGCCCACACATATGCAACACATGTCCGGTCAACAACATCAGGCATCTGGACTAATCTATGCTATATGGGAATTATGAGTTAGTATGTGCGTAGGGTACGGTATAACTTTTGCTGACCAGAAACGTTACAACAGTAACAGCCGTGGTGCCTGTGTTTCTAATTTATTTCCTTTTTCCTTCCCCCGAAAGAAAGAAAACGCATAAACAGATATTTTTTAAATGCAGAGATTTATAAAAATATAAAAATACTCAAAAACGGACAAATGCTTGGTTATTTCACTGCATATATATCTTTGATATAATAAACAGCAGATGTTAATACAGTGGTAAGGGATGTGACTTAAGATTTGTAAATCAAATCAAATAAATCAATGGCCATACCGGGCCCATCTATGCATGACACGACGGCACTTTAGCTAATTGCTAACAGAGCTGGGGCCCTGCTGTCGCTGTAAGAGGCCCCGTAAATCAAGCTATCCAAGCTCAAACGCCTGTTTCAGGAGGAGGGAAAATCCAGGGCCAACTGACAGTTCAAATTAAATCATTACCACTGCTGCCTCTCTACCTCTTTGAGCTCTTCTCCACCTCCTTCCCCTAACAAAGGCCAACCCATCCATCCCTCTTCCTCAATTTTTCTCCAGACGTTGCATTCGTGGGGCTGATACGGCCCAATATTTAGCTAACACAACTTGTTAGCTATCTCAAGGAATTATTCAGCCCAAAATGTTGACTATCTCAAGGTGTAGAGTAGCTCAAGGTGTAGGTTATCTCAATGTGTAGGCTAGCTCAAGGGGTAGGCTAGCTCAAGGTGTACGCTATCTTGAGGTGTAGGCTAGTTTATGGTGTAGGCTAGCTCAAGATATCAGATATTGCGATCGCCACTCTCATGCGTGATGTCACAAACGAGTTAATTGATCTGTCTGTCTGTCTGTCTGTCTGTCTGCCTGCCTGCCTGCATGCCTGCGTGCGTGCGTGCGTGCGTACGTGTGTGTGTGTTTGTGGTTGCGTGCGTGTGTCTGTGTGTCAGTGTCAAAGCATGCCAGAAGTCAGAACACACACTCACACTGTACACAGGTTAGGGGGTGTGTTCTGTTACATTGAGTGCAACAGGTCACAAAGTGCACACACTCCAACCAGCGGCTCCATAATCATAAATAGTGTGGTGGCGCAATCTGTTGCTACAACGCCAGGCACCAACAATCACTGTTTCAAATCTCTGTTGCTATAACTACTGATTAAATAGAAGTAATCCCGTGAGGAATTCGGGCAAGGAAGCCTGTGCTTGGAGTCATGAGAAAACACACAAAATTCCCAACAGACCCAAAAGAAAAGGATAATTAAAGTATGCGGTTAATTTCAGCCATCGCCTAATATTGTCAATATGATATTTCCTTTTGAATACTTGAACTGATCATCTACATAATAAGCTTCTGAACATGATGTCCAATCCCTGATATATCACTGTGTTTGTTCACAAGGCACTCAAACTGCGAACTCGTGCACTATCGGTTTTAACTGAGCCACACACAGTTACAGTAAGCAAACGCAAAGTTGGAGGGTGCAGAAAGAAATGACAGAAAATACAGAATTCGGTCATCTCCCTTTACTCTGAACCATAGGGGGGTTCCTCATGGGGGTGTTGTCGACACTCACCTCCACGGAGAAGACGCTGCAGACCTGCAGAAACTCGCTGATGTTACTCTGGCACTCGCTCTCCGCTCGCGGGTCAGAGAACACCTGCACAGGTAGGGAGGGATCTGTGACACGAGACCCTCTCTTGGATCATGTGATCCCCGAACACCTTCAACAGCTCTGAATCGAATAACTCGGTTTACTAACAACGATGTCCATTAAGGTAAGGTGCGGGTTAAGAGCTGTCATGGTTATTAAATAATACTAAAGCGCTGTTGCACTTGCTCCGCGGCGATCTGCTCGTTCGCAAGTCGGATTAGAATAAGGAGGAGGAAGTGACGTTGGTGCGTCGTAGCGCGCGTGTGTGTGTGCGTGTGCGTGTGTCCACGTGTGTGTGCGTGTGTGTGTGTGTGTGTGTGTGTGTGTGTGTGTGTGTGTGTGTGTGTGTGTGTGTGTGTGTGTGCGCGCGCGTGTGTGTGTGTGTGTGCGGTTGAAAGACCGGCAAATAAAGAGAGCAATGGGGAACAGTAGCCTATCAGAGAGCTGCACTGTAATTAGCCCATTATAGACAAAATATATAGCCTATATTTAAATATATGTCGGCCTATTGCCTCATTAACTAAATGCAAACATAACGCTCAGTTTTCTCCGGTAGAATGCTTGATGGCGGTGATAACCAGGCCTGTAGATTAAATGTATTTTTTATCATTTTATAGATATAGCCAAGATGTCTTCTGCTCGCGGACACGGTTACTTTCACGCGCACACATAGCGGACCGGACAATCACGCCGCGCACACCATAGACCGCTTCACGCACGCAATTGTCCGCTTCGCACACTAGTACACTGGGGTCTGGGACCGGATATCCCATGTTAGCCCATCTATAAACCCCTAATTTCATGCTTTGCTATTAAAGTCTGAATATTATGAATCATTCGACGAAACAATTAGATAGCCTTAACGATAAAACAGGATCATACACATAGGCCTATATGCCTACAGGATATGTATATTCACATTTTCTCAGAACATGTTGCTTGAGTCGATATTCAAAAAGGATGCGCTATGTAGGCTATATTATGTGCATTTTAAAAAGATACAGCCCATGTTATTTGCCGTTTTAAAGGACTCCTATGTTAACCATAGTTCGCATCTCCGCACACGCACACCCGTGTCCTGAGTGGATCAGTCCTTAGTACCACTTTGCTTACTTTGCCCAGCACCGTCCCGGGTCGCAGCCGCTCCAGCAGTCTACACAGCACCACTCCGTCCCGCAGGGAAGACTGGAGAAAGCTCTCCGGATCCGAGATCCGCTTCTTGGGTGAATCCAGGACCCCCAGCGTGATGAGCCACGTTACCGTCTGCTCGGCCGAATTCATGTCTGCGTCCGTATGGTGGAGACTAGGGGGTGAAACATGAGGTTTTGGTGTGCCTATTTACACCAGAGACGTATGGTTATCCCCCTCACCAACCTCTTCTCCGACATCTCTCTCTCTCTCTCTCTCTCTCTCTCTCTCTCTCTCTCTCTCTCTCTCTCTCTCTCTCTCTCTCTCTCTCTCTCTCTCTCTCTCTCTCTCTCTCTCTCTCTCTCTCTCTCTCTCTCTCTCTCTCTCTCTCTCTCTCTCTCTCTCTCTCTCTCTCTCTCTCTCTCTCTCTCTCTCTCTCTCTCTCTCTCTCTCTCTCTCTCTCTCTCTCTCTCTCTCTCTCTCTCTCTCTCTCCTCCCCCCCCCCACACTCCATGCCCGCCTATTTCCCCTCAAGTCGCCGAGCCGTAAAGTCATCTAGCCAATGATGACATCATATCATGGACTACTGTGCTATAATAAATATACGTTTTCAAACAGCTTCTGCCCATTCGTCTTAGCAACGGTTTGTGAACAATTAAAAAGGAGTCAAGGATTTAACATTAAATCAGATACGCCTCAATATATAGTAGGATATGGTAGCCTATACAACAAGGGAGGACGTCCCATAGCAATGGAAGGACATTCAATTAGTAAATCAATGTCGAGCGAATAAAACTGTGACTGAATATAAATATCTGGTACTGTAGCGCCCCCTTCCGGATAATATTTGGTTATAGAGGCTCATCAGCGCCTATATGAGCAAGTAGCTTGCGACTGCGAATAAATGTGTTTTATATTAACACGTGTTCGTTTTGTCAATCTAAATGCATCAACAAGAAGGAAGGCTGATAGGCAGATAGGGACAGCTTAATAGCTATTTAGGTACGTTGCTATGTGTGGTTTGTTTCCCGTTATGTTGTTGTGGTAGTAGTAGGCTATACTGTTCCTTTTGTGATACAGTAAGATTTTATCCTAAGGAGGCCCATCGGTATAATTCACTTTCAAACTTTTAAATAAAAGATACACTCTTTCATTTCATGGATAACCACGTCATGTACGCATCAGGTCGTTTATTCCAGTCATTGTCTAAGTGTTGAGTGCAGTGTTGTATAGTAGCGAAGTAGAAATACTTCGTTACTGTACTTAAGTCGTTTTTTTGGATATTTGTACTTTACTTTACTACTTATATTTCTCTGTACTTTTACTTTTACTTCGCTACATTTTGCGAAGAAAACGGATACTTTTACTCCGCTACATTTCGCTTGAAACCTTCGTTACTCGTTACAAAATCAACTCATCTTTAGAAAAAAAAAAAAAAGAATCATGAGAGATATGAGAATAACGTCGGGGACTGTGGTAGAACACAGACTGCGAGCCTGTTTGGCGCATCAGCTGTCCCAGCGCACGTTCGCAAAGCCCCCTTGCTTAGTTACTGTTGCTACGTCGATCAAAACTCCTACGACTGTCAACACACAAATGCATGGCTAGGACGAGGGCAAGGGCTATCAAAATTCTACTATTTGTATCAGGCTGGTTTGTACACGCAGTATTACAACACTATCTTATACACTTCACACTCTACTTGCTGCTGACTGAGCACAGTAGATCAATACGCCGCTTGTATCGTTTTATATCACATTCATTTCAAACATGAGGTCCGTTGTAAAAATAAACCAAGGAGTGCATGTTTGATCGATCGTCATTAAAGCTGACTTGATACGAATGTAACAACGTCGTTAAACTAGTGAGATCAGATCCAGCCTTGTGTGGTTGCTATAGAAACGCGTTACCTACAGTTGAGCTAACGTTATTCACCGTAGTTCTAAAGGGAACTACTTTTCGAGGGAGATGAACTTAAACAGAGCATACATTTAATAAGCATGCAATACGAATAAGAAAAAGGCTAATTATTAAAGTATTTGAATTTTTTGATTATGTTGGCCGGCGCGAAGTAGAATAAATGGAATAATCACCTCAAGGCAGGGCAATAAACAGTTTGATATGCCCGGCTCGCGGAAGGTTACCGCCCTCGACTTCGTCTCGGGCGGTAAGCCGTCCACGAGCCGGGCATATCAAATTGTTTATTGCCCGGCCTCTCGGTGATTATTCCTTACTTATTCTCAAAATTCTGACCCTTTGCTTTTTTATTAACAGCAGTTACTTGTACTTTTACTTTCAGTACTTAAGTACATTTGATATCAGAAAAGTACTTTTGATACTTAAGTACAGTAAAGATCAGATACTTTAATACTTTTACTTAAGTACTATTCTAAAAGGTGACTTTTACTTTTACTTAAGTAATTTTCCAGTAAGGTATCTGTACTTTTACTTAAGTATGGCTTTTGAGTACTTTATACACCACTGGTGGAGTGTGTGTGAAGGCTGGTTTATTCACCACCTGACATCTTGCCAACTCTTGGCGAAGCTAGACCTTTTTGGGTGGGCCCAAGCCCACCCAAAACTTGCCTTAGCCCACCCTATCGTTTCGTCCTCAAATCTAACATTCTAAAGTTTTTTTTACACAAGCAATAAGAGGATGGATGCTGTACACCAGGGTTCCCCAATTCGTTTTTCCAGAGGGCCAAATTTGGTCAAACACGCCATGCCAAGGGCCGAAATTTCGTTTCATTTTTCTAATTCGCCATTTTTATGTGCAAATGTAGCTTTAATTATAATTACTGTTTTAGCGATAATGCAGGAGGGCTAGATCAATTAGGTTTAAATAGCATCCAGGAATGGTGCATCGATGAGAATGCAAGGAATGAGGAGGACGAGGAGACGTAGCTTGCTTAAGACTATGATGTTCAGCCTTGTTTATTTAAATACTCGGTAATGTCTTTCAGTTTCTATAAAACAACAGTAAAATAAAAACACCTTTATTTCTATGAAGCATAGTAAATAAATTATTACAGGCTAAACAACATATACAGTTATGCAAATAAATCAAACAGAGCTGCAATCACAACACAGAAAAAAGTCATACACAAAACATACACTCAGATACCCAGGTGCAGTCGTGTAGAGTTTGTTTATTTTGCCTGAGTATCTGAGCATACACCCCGTGCATGACTTCCCTCTGTACCACGACCACAGCTCTGCTTGATCTACCCATAAAAATAAAGGAAACAAAGTAACAGGCACTTACATTGTCACAAACTTAATACCCTGAGTATTAACTAAGCTGCCTAATCTGTGGATGGCACAAGCCCGCTTGTATGATGTCAACATGCTTGCAATCTTTTGGCTTTGCGTTGGCAAAGTCCGGTAAAGAAAAGCAATACTTATCGGTCCATTCAGTTTTAAACTGGCGGTTCTCCTGGTTGACCTTCCTTTTCTTGGCAAATGGCATGTTTCTTTCATCAATTTTCAATCCGTAGATTTTTGACAAAGTTGTAATAACCTGGGATGACAGACGGATAGCGGGAAAGTGACAGCATGCGGCGGCTACTCTCTGGTGCGTGACGCTAGCGAAGTTGAAAACGCACGAAGCACGTCGTTATGTATGCACGCAGTAACGTCAACGGTCAAGTGGATGGTGTGGGCTGAGGGGAAAATATAGCAGACCGCGCAAATGAAAAAAAAAAAATTTTTTTTTTTTGGAGATAACATGTGCATGCGCTGGGTCCAGGCGGGTCGGACATTTGGCTCTCGCGGGCCGGATCTGGCCCGCGGGCCGCTAATTGGGTTCGCTGCTGTACACTAATGAACAGGCTCAAATTGGCTAGTGAAATCAAGCGCAACCTTCCTGCAGGAATCTCTTACCTCTGATTGGTGGGTGGGCGTTTTGAAATGGGTGGAGCAAAAGTTGTATCCATGTTTGGGACTACCTATCTTTGTGAACAGGTGTTCTCTGTAATGAACCTAAATAAAACAAAGCACTGCTCAAGGTTAACAAACACACAATTGAATGACATTGTGAAATGTGCTGCTACTCAGGATTTGACACCTGATATTGATTCACTCGTAAAGGCTAAAAGATGCCAAGTTTCAGGAGCCAGCAGCAGCAAATAGACAGCAGTAAGTAAAAAAAAAGTTAATCAGCAAGTAGGCCTGGGCCTAAATTCTTCTGAGAATGATTTTGCACAATATTTATTGTCTTTAATCATGAAACCTGAGTGAACTTATTTTCAAAGATCCGTATTCATCTGAGTGCAAACATTTCTGAAAGAGCATCACAAGAATTTAGGCCCAGGCCTACTTGCTGATTAACTTTTTTTTTTCTTGATTGACAGCAATGAGAAAGCTAAAGATTTGGAGTTGACGTAGGTTATTTTGCCATTATTTTACTGGACCGGCCCACTTGAGATCAGATGGGCTGTATGGCCCCTGAACCAAAATTATTTTGACTACCCTGGTCTATTACATGAATACTTGTTGACATTTTTGCATCACAAGTTTTATAAAAATGTATGTTGATACAATATTCCGATATCGATAAAACAATATTTGTTTATTTATATGGTAATATTTAAGGAAAATTACCCAAAGGAAATTTAATATAGGCCTACCTCAAATTTGTTATTACAGTTCACATCCATTTGATTATTCCTTCCTCCAAGCAGTCTTTCTTCCTTTCATCACTTTAGTGGTTCAGAACCGCATTATTTAGCTCAGACTGCCATCTATTGGCTTAGACATGCAACAGCATAGTATCTAAGAAAATAAAGGTCAAAGAATCTTGGACAGGACAAAAGAAAAATCATGGATAATATAATACTACATAATGCTACATTTACAACAGTGTTGTCTATAACTCAGACGAAAAGGATAAGTTAAAAATGCGAAAAAAAAAAATATTCTTTAAGAGCTAGAGACTAGCCATAATGTGTTCAATCCTTTCCTCTGGGCTGAAATGCACATTGGTATTATGAGTTTAACTGAGGTTAAACTGTTACAAAAGGTCTTTGTTTTTCTGAAAATAAACCAGCAGACTGTTAACAAAATACAATGTGTTGGATTGATACTTAGGCCCCGTCCACACGAAGCCGATTTCATGGCGAAACCGCAAAGGTCTTGTACGGTTCGGCCTTCCTTCTACACGAAGCTGGCGAATCCGCTGACCGAAACCGTAAACTTCTGAAACCACCCTCGGAGGTGGTTTCAAATCTACCCGGTTTCGTATTGGATTCGTGTGGACGCCTGAAACCGACTGAAACCGTAAACCATGACGTCATCGCCCCACCCCTCGACCCTCTAGCCAATTACCATTAAGCCCGCGGAGTCTCAGAACTCACAACAACAAAGATGATGGCGGACTCCAGGTTTGTAATCGTTCTGCAGCAGATCATGTCCCTTGTTGGGTTGCTAAGCCATTATTTATTGAGACTGTTGACTGACTGTTTGTTTGTGTTGTAAGTGGTTCGGGGGGGCAGCCTTTATGCGCATGCTCGTTTCTTCTTATTATTTAATTTTCTTCTGGATTTCTGTAGCAGAAGCAGCGCCCCTTATGGGCCTGGCATGTGTACTACGGCGTTTCTACAGATCTACCCGGTTTCGCTTGACTCCGTCTTTACGGAGATACTCCGAAACCGGATGGATCGAAACCGGAACGGTTACGCCAGTTTCGGCTTTGTGTGGACGGGGCCTTAAATAGATAGATTTATCCCCCACCAGAATTACTTTAGGCTCTCCACCAGGTCATTTATATACAGCCCTTTATATAGTTCATATACCCCGGGGGCTGAGCCCTCCCAAAAGTCAGAACCTAGAACCGCCCCTGCTAATAAATAGCATCAATATCATATCCCAGTTCCCTGGTCGTTGTTGGAGCCTAGTAAAGCTGTCTAGGTGCGTGGGGCAGAGAAAACTGCCACAGCAAGCCAAGGAAGCAAAAACACACCAAGGAACTATTAATAAGGCGTGTGTTACATGTGCATGCATGTGACATTTTTCAAGAACAACAGCGTGCAAGCCTACGTGTTTTGGGACAGCAGACCCATTTGTGGTTAGGGTTTGATGTGCTTCTAGCATATCTATTCCGACCCCAGGAAACCAGACAGCTAGTGTACTTATCTAAGCGAATATGTGCACGAGACATTTCTTATAATAAACCTTACTTTATGGATCTTAAATCGATTGAAAGAGTTCGGATCCCTTGTCATATCTTATAAACTGTGCTCCTTAGAAATGTATGTTGCAACTGAAGCATGCGTTACCCAGTTGCCTGAAGACTCATTACACAGCAGGATGTTAAGATATATATATTAACATTAGATATATTATATCTATATTGATCTGGCGAGGGTATGATATCAGCCTTGAGGGCAGGTTATCAATTCATTATAATTGATTCGTAGATTAATAATATTAATTTACATTCATGCATAGCAATCAGGCACCTTCTCGGCTTAAAGAGAACTTTCAGAGTTGTGGGCCCTACATATTCAGTAAAAGTATTCAGCCATGGACAATAGTTTCAATGTTCAGAAACTTTATTTTGATGTGTATAGAGGCCTGAACGATTGGTGGGTGCGATTGGTGATGGGGTGATGACGGGGGACGGGGGGACGGTGGGGGCGGTGGCCTGCCTGACCAGGCCCCTTTCATCAGTCCCGTCGGTTTCTTTCTGTAAGCCTCTCCGCTCATGACTTCCTCATTCGCACCCGTGCGTCGCTTCCTCTTTCACTCGTTGGCATGACTCTTCCTCAAAAGGTGACAGCGGCGGCAGAAACAGCAACGCAAAGAAAAGTACTTTCTGGAAGCAGAACCTAAACCTTTCCAGAAACCCAACCCGGAAAAGAAGCAACGACGGATAGAGAGGTTAAAGCTACGGCCTCTTTCGATGTGCTGTCCTGCCGAGACGAGAGTAGAGGAGGTGAGTTTGAACGACTATGCTTGGTGAATGACGAGGAACTTCTTGCTTAATCACAAACTCACCGATACAATGAGACCTTCTGTCTTTATATTCTCGAAAGCCGTAGCCATTTATGAGTGGGGTTTCTGCTTAAAGTGTGTGTTTGTGTGTGTGTGTGTGTGTGTGTGTGTGTGTGTGTGTGTGTGTGTGTGTGTGTGTGTGTGTGTGTGTGTGTGTGTGTGTGTGTGTGTGTGTGTGTGTGTGTGTGTGTGTGTGTGTGTGGGTGTGTTTGAGTGTGTGTGTGTGTGGGTGTGTGTGTGTGTGTGCTTATGCGTGTGTGTCTGTACGTCTATAGTTCATGGCTGGGATCGTGCGGCAATTGTGTGTATTTCTCCGATGTGTGCGAATGTAGGGTATGTGTGTGGGTGCACCTGCACACGGGTGGGTGGGTGCGATAAAGACACCGAAATAGCAAGAAAGTGAGAGAAAGAGAGAGAGAGAGAGTTGGAGAGTGCGTGTGTATGTGTGTATGCGCCTGTGTGTGTGCTATCCACCATGTCAGGAGACTCGGGCACCCTATCCTGGAAGAGCACCTCCTCAGCCACCAGCCGGTCCAACTCCCTGGAAGGCTCCCCAGTCGGCAGTGGCCCCCCACACAGGGACGGAGGCCTGGCCCCCTTAACCCCCAAGATCGTCAAAGTGTGCTTCTTCGGCCAAGGGTCCAACCTGGGATCCAACTTCAAGCTGGTGCGCTGCGAGGAGGGGTGGACCATCAGGGTAAACAACCTCAAGTGTGGCGTCTGTGGAGACGATTATTCTAAGTTTAAAGTTTCCCATCCCAATGACGACCCCTATTTTAGGAGCCTAAGGACATTAGAATATTAGTTATTGAGTTGGTGGTAAGGTTTCTTTTTGGTCATTTTTTTAGTAATTACTCTTGAAATTATGGGGAGACATTGTTGTTACTGAAACTGCCACATTGTTTCTCATGTTGGACGTGGGAAAACAACGTTTTCATTAGCCTTCATTACTGTATAGTTGCGTTGATTCTGGGTTTTACGGTAGTACTACAACAATACGGTACTTCAATCTACGGTACGACATTACTCACTATGGCGAACAAGTCCTACAGGTGGTAGGTTGGATGTGAAGTTAAAAATAACTCGGAACATAAGACATTGCCACACTTTATTGTTTCATTGGGTTGTCTTCAGCTCTTACGCTACAGACAGTCTGGAGGGTAACTTAGACACTAATAGTAAACATGTGTATTGCTTTACAAATGGTTGAATTTAGGTATTATTCTTCATCAGTTCCACTTCAACTCTACAGCTTTCTATAGTGTTTGCTAACGTCTCCGGACTCGAGCATGGTCAGTTCTGTGGCCCTCAAATAAACCATAGATTAACGATAAACATGAACTATATAGCTCTATAAATTAATCTCCGGTTTACAACTCGTCTGGCAGGCGTGTATCAATGCAAAAAGAAAAGTGCCTCACACTAACTTCGACTCCCCCCTGGCCCACGGGGCCGTGTCCCCGCCGTCACAGTCCATCATCAGCGCGGTGCTGAACAGCGGCTGCGTGGGGCCGGACATCAGGTACCCGCTGTGCTACGGGCTGCTGCTCCGCCACCTCAAGTCCGCCGCGGAGCACTGGCTGCACCCGGGCCTCAGCATCCCCGAGCTCATGCACAGCTACGAGCGGCAGCACCTGGAAGCCGAGTGGAGGTCAGAGTCGATCTCGTGTTGTCGTTGTGGATTATTTGTGTTGGGTGGATTTTGTTAGGGTTGTGAATTGAACCCGTTGATTTGATTGATTTGGTTTCGGTTTTTGTTTTGTGGTTGTGGGCCATATCAGGTCAAACGGTCTCTAAATTGTGTGTAACTTTTTGATCGCTTTCTCTACAGATACGATTTGAGAATAAGATACATCCCTCAAGACTTCCTTGAGAAATTCAAGGAAGACAGATCATCAATGCTCTACCTTTACCAGCAGGTGTGTTTGTGTGTGTGTGTGTGTGTGTGTGTGTGTGTGTGTGTGTGTGTGTGTGTGTGTGTGTGTGTGTGTGTGTGTGTGTGTGTGTGTGTGTGTGTGTGTGTGTGTGTGTGTGTGTGTGTGTGTGTGTGTGTCTGTGTGTGTGTGTGTACATATATGATATAGATTATCTTTATAATAAAGGCTCTGTTTCATTAGCAAGAAAACTATGTTGTTGTGATTGCAACAAAGCTGAGAGTCCACACATGATAATCAAAGGTGTATAATAATATATTTATTCAAATGATACATGAATATAACAAGCCATCTGTATAATCAGAGGTGAGGGTAGCGTATGGATGAGTGGGAAGTGTGCTCTGTGGAGATGTGGGAATAAACACCTCACAAGACGAAAAGGAACCAAACCACAAGAGGAACCAAAACCCCCAAAAACTATTTGTGCGGCAAGAGCAAAGCTAAAAATTCTGTAGATTTTTGTTTTTGCCCGCTTGGTAGATCCTTTTTTTCTTTTCCTTTAGGGGTAGGGCTGTGTTCTGCCCCTCAACCCACCTCCCACCTCCCACCTAGCACATAGCAACCTCCCTCCGTAGCCCCCAAAGTCACTCCCTCAAAGCCACTCCCCCAAATCCACTCTCTTAAAGCCACTCCCCCAAATCCACTCTCCCAAATCCACTCTCTTAAAGCCACTCCCCCAAATCCACTCTACCAAATCCACTCTCTTAAAGCCATTCCCCCAAAATGCAAGCTTTAGCACTGGGTCTGCCTATAGCCTTGCGGAAGACCCCGGTCATTCGCAGTGAGTGCTAGTGCGCACAGGTAGCCAGGTTGCTAGGTAGACAGACATTTAGTCCGACCAATCACAGGGCTGCAACCGCCTTAGACACACCTGGCGCCGGTCACCGTCGCGGCATCACAATAAGCATCAAAGTTGGAGAATGTAAAAGGTTTAAATGTTTGAGTGGGTGTTCCTATTTTCCCCACAGGTGCGCAGCGACTACATGCATCACTATGCCACCAAAGTCAGCGATGGCATGGCACTGCAGCTAGGCTGCCTGGAAATAAGGTGGGTGCTGTTCAACCACACGTTGCCGACACCCTACGTCGCCCACACCGAGATGAACAAGACAAATACCACAGACCACGTGTGATGTTAGGCTTGTTTCACTGTGTGTACACAGACGCTTCTGCAAAGACCTGAGCCTCAACGCACTTGAGAAGAAATCGAATATTGAACTTTTAGAGTAAGTATCTGTACACAATTGTGTATCTTCCTAACATGCAATATGTGTTCTTAACATGCAATGTGTGTTCTTAATATGCAATATGTGGTCTTAATATGTGTATCTTCTTAACATGCAATAACGTGCCTTATTCAAAATGTCATTATTCTGTGTGTATTGCCTGTGTACAGCAACTTTGTTACAAGGCAATCAATGTTACATTATGTTGAATATATATGATGTACACAGTTTGTTTTATAACCTCTACTTCATTCAACAAGGAAAGACATTGGGCTGGACGTGTTCTTCCCCAGAGAATTGATTGTCAGCATGAAGGTATATAATAATAATAATAATAATAATAATATTATCATTCAACCACAATTTATATACAATCCATTTATCTATTTGTGTTGCTAATAAGTATTATAACTTGGGTATTATCATATATCGTTATTGACAATGTATCTGCATTCCCATAAATGAGAATGTCTCTCATCACATAGTCAGATTGTTATGAGAACCAGGCCCTGTTTCAAAGACCTTCCCTTATAAAAACGTATCAATGTGTGTTTGCATACGTGTGTGTGTGTGTGTTTGCATATGTATGTGTTTTTATGTTTATGTGCACCTGTGTGTGTGTGTGTTTGTGTGTGTGTGTTTATGTGCACCTCTGTTTGTGTGTTTTTATGTTTATGTGAACCTCTGTGTGTGTGTGTGTGTGTGTGTGTGTGTGTGTGTGTGTGTGTGTGTGTGTGTGTGTGTGTGTGTGTGTGTGTGTGTGTGTGTGTGTGTGTGTGTGTGTTTATGTGCACCTCTGTGTGTGTGTTTTTATGTTTATGTGAACCTCTGTGTGTGTGTGTGTGTGTGTGTGTGTGTGTGTGTGTGCGTGCGTGTGTGTGTGTGTGCGTGCGCGCGCGCGTGCGTGCGTGCCTGCCCCTACATACGGGTGTGTACGTGTCCTCCAGCCCAAGCAGCTTCGTAAGATGATCCAGCAGACCTTCCAGGGCTACTACACCCTGACGGAGGAACTCTGCATCGCCCGCTTCTTCACCACACTGGCTCAGTGCTACTCCTTCACCCAGGAGAGCTTCCCGTGCCAGCTGGTGGTGAGTCCGCACGTGTCTATGATGAGGACATCTTTGTTTGCTCTTTCACGTTTTCTTATTTAGAATGTATTGGTATCAAGTGAGAAAAAAATGTGATTTGGCGTTAAAGGTGACACATTATACCACCAGGTGTGAGTGCGATTAGCCATTTCAAGCCGCCCTTCTGACATCGCAAGTGGGTGTGTCCACCTAGATGTATGACGGATAGATGAGCAACGTATGCTACAGATTTTCAAAACGGCTTGTAATGGCTAATCATACTCACACCTTTAACAGATATCCATTTTTGATGACACCATTGTGTGTGTGTGTGTGTGTGTGTGTGTGTGTGTGTGTGTGTGTGTGTGTGTGTGTGTGTGTGTGTGTGTGTGTGTGTGTGTGTGTGTGTGTGCGCGTGCGCATCTACAGCAAGGTTGGAGTCTTTCAATTGACCTGGTGATCAGCCCAGACGGCATCAGCCAAAGAGCAGACAAGGAGTCACTGGTGAGCCATCACTTTCCCAGCATAAATGAGCTAACAATGCTAGCTCACTGGTGAGCCATCACTCTCCCAGTACAAGCGGGCTAACAATGCTAGCTCACTGGTGAGCCATCACTCCCCCAGTAAAGCTATATGAACAAGTGATGCAAAACGCAGATGCTGCACTTAAATCCCATAAGCATTGAGTCACACACTGTGTGACCAGTGCTGTGACGATGGGAACAACACAACTCATACTGTAGAGGAAATGACACTGTTCCATGTTTTATGCGTTTTCTTTGAACCCTTTGGTCAACTCATGTCGTTCAAATTCAACTTTCATGCATGCAAATAGCTTTAAAATAGAGGAAGTTAGACCTCTTTCTGCCTGTTCCATTTTTGTTCAAAAACAACATATACTACTAATAGAGTTCAACTCAAACAATGCCAAATGCTTACCTAAAGTTACATTTCCATGACGGAACAAGTGTCAGCGATTTTAAGTGCCAGTGACTCCAAATCGTCTTTCTCTTGTTTTAAACGTCTCTGTATGTCTTCTATGACCTTCAACATAGTAAGCGATGCTATTTTATGATTGTCACTAAAAAAACAATAGCGTGACAGAGAACTAACAGGTGTCATATCGTATGGTTCTGCAAGTTTCACGCCAACCGCTTTGTGAACTTTTTACTCTTCTCCGACCTCCCGTCTGTACGGAAGAGGATTAGGGCCACACATGTAAAAAAAAAATAAGTTCTGACTTTATTCTCAGAATTCTGAGAAAAAAGTCAGAATTCTGACTTTAATCTCAGAATTCTGAGAATAAAGTCAGAATTCTGACATTAATCTCAGAATTCTGACATTAATCTCAGAATTCTGAGATAAAAAGTCAGAATTCTGACATTAATCTCAGAATTCAGAGAAAAAAAGTCAGAATTCTGACTTTAATCTCAGAATTCTGACTTTTTTCTCAGAATTCTGAGATTAATGTCAGAATTCTGACTTTAATCTCAGAATTCTGAGAAAAAAGTCAGAATTCTGACTTTAAAGTCAGAACTACGGGTATCTGTAAGGACCAACCTCCGTGGGAGAGACACTTTGCTTTATGCAATAGGAGGAAACCTATGGAAAGCCAAGAAGGCCACAATCCGGCCCTAGAATGGCGCGGTAAAAGTGCAAGAATTCCGTACGGAATCCGTACGGAACTAATAGCCGCGGCTATTAGTCATATTGAGATGGCAGTGTGCGAAATACCCGTCAATATTCGGGGATGCCCTCATCCCCAGATTGTTCTCGATATGCAGTAGCCAGCTAGGCCATAACATTACAATATTTCATGGATGCAAGCAAGCCAAGACAATCAATCTATATCTATAGCCTACATGACAACACACACACACACACACACACACACACGTTAAACACACTGGTAAAGCAATAGGAGCCTGCATTGGCTAAAGTTGTTGGGATGCACGTTATTTTATAACAGGGAGGGGCAAAGTTGTGCATTACAATGCAAACACGACAATAATTGGCACCGTTCTTGCGCACTCAGAAGAACATGAACTGAATAAATGCCAGGTATATAGCATATTGGAGACGGGCACACAATCAGTGCATTTGCAAATGAGAGCCTGCAGTATGACCGATCTTGTGACATTATTTAACCATCCATCTACAGCTAATACGATCAGACAGATACATCATTGATCACATATAAGCCCACAACAAGCCCAACATCAACACGGCAGGTGCGCTCTCTCTCGCACATTCACACAATCACTCCAACTTCTCCAACTCCAAGGCAAAGCTGTTTCACTAAGACCACAAACAACCACAACTAACCAGCCTACATATCCACAACAATGCACAACAATCAGTTCTATACATTGCGTCTATCTTCTGTTTTGCGCACATGGCTAATTGCATACTTGCAAAGGACTGTCGGCTCCGCTTGTCAAAAAAATAGAACGTATTTGTTAATAAATGCTTTGAATTCTGAATACTGGACTTGGTGAGCTTGGTGAGTTGGCTATGGGACGTGCACTTTTACCGCGCCATTCTAGGGCCGGATTGTGGCCTTCTTGGCTTTCCATAGGTTTCCTCCTACTGCATAAAGCAAAGTGTCTCTCCCACGGAGGTTGGTCCTTACAGATACCCGTAGTTCTGACTTTAAAGTCAGAATTCTGACTTTAATCTCAGAATTCTGAGAAAAAAGTCAGAATTCTGAGATTAATGTCAGAATTCTGACTTTAATCTCAGAATTCTGAGAAAAAAGTCAGAATTCTGAGATTAAAGTCAGAATTCCGACTTTTTTCTCAGAATTCTGAGATTAATGTCAGAATTCTGACTTTATTCTCAGAATTCTGAGATTAAAGTCAGAATTCTGACTTTTTTCTCAGAATTCTGAGAATAAAGTCAGAACTTATTTTTTTTTTACATGTGTGGCCCTAATCCTCTTCCGTACGTCTGTAAGGTTTGCCACATGTAAAGTTTGCGTGGGCCATCACCATGGAGATATAATGCCCCCTTCCGCCCATAACTCTTCGCCAAAATTAATTAATTTGAAATCATAGTTTTTCGAATTTGTTGCTGAAACAGTGGGCTCAATTACGCTTCAAGCAACCTCTCTTGTCGACGCCTGGGCTTTTCCTCCCCTGTCTCTCTGGAACACGGCGTGTGTTTGTCCCCTCTCCACAGCCCGTCCTGCTGGCCAGCTTCGGCCAGGTCCGCAGCATCCAA
>NC_044051.1:35571920-35609879 GCF_902167405.1 Gadus morhua
CAAGTGGATGGCCCCCGAATCAATCAACTTCAGACGCTTCACCACAGCTAGCGATGTCTGGATGTTTGGTGAGAAGAACAACAGGGGATAGACACTTCCGTCCCCTATCATGTTGGATTCACCTCGACAGTGAAGCTACACTAACATACGCTTAATGCGGAACTTGGTTGAGATTTAATGCGTGGTTTCCATGAGCATTTCCCTGTTTGTTTGGTGTGTGTGTGTCCATAATTGTGTATGCGTCTCCCCGACTCGTGGCGAGTGTGTTTTTCTTGTCGGCATGTGTGTGTTTTTTTAATGTGTGTGTTTCCACGTGCATTTCCCTGTTTATTTGTTTGTTTGATATGTGTGTCTCATTGTGTATATTTTTCTCCACGCCTCTGCTTGTGTGTGTGTTTTTGTGGTTCCATGTTCATTTCCTGTTTGTTTGGTGTGTGTGTCTTTGTGTGCATCTCCATGTGTCTCCACGCCTCTGTGTGTGTGTTTGTGTGTGTGTGTGTGTGTGTGTGTGTGTGTGTGTGCGTGTGTGCGCGTGTGTGTGTGTATGTGTGTGTGTGTGTGTGCGCACGCGTGTGTGTGTGTGTGTGTGTGTGTGTTTGTGTGTGTGTGTGTGTGTGTGTGTGTGTTTGTGTGTGTGTGTGTGTGTGTGTGTGTGTGTGTGTGTGTGTGTGTGTGTGTGTGTGTGTGTGTGTGTGTGTGTGTGTGTGTGTGTCCAGGCGTCTTTGTGTGGGAGGTGCTCTCCCTGGGCCAGCAGCCCTTCTTCTGGATGGAGAACGGCCAGGTGATCAACCACCTGGAGGCCGGCACCCGCCTGCCCAAGCCGGACCTCTGCCCCCCGCCCCTCTACAGCCTGCTGGGCCGCTGCTGGGCCTACCAGCCCGCCGCCCGGCCCAAGTTCAGCCAGCTGGTCTGCACCCTGAGGTAGGGTGCCCCCCCCCCCCCCCACCCATGGGGAGACCTTTGAGAATGCTCTTCTTTTTTTTTTTCTGAAATTGACTTCAAGCTTTGTTGTCCGTGCAAAATGTTGTCTTTTGTTTGTGTGTGTGGTTGTGTGTCTGTGTGTGTGTGTGTGTGTGTGTGTGTGTGTGTGTGTGTGTGTGTGTGTGTGTGTGTGTGTGTGTCTGTCTGTGGGTGTGTGTGTGTGTGTGTGTGTGTGTGTGTGTGTGTGTGTGTTCGTAGCGACATCCAAAGAGAAGAGGTAGAACTGGAGTCCCGCAGGAAGCTCAGCAGAACGCACTCTCTGCCCCGCTTCAGCAGCCTGAACGGCTCCGTACCCCCACCTAAGGTACCCCGGCGTCACACACACACACACACACACACACACACGCGCGCACGTGCGCACACCCGCACGCATGCAGAGCCGGCGCTGGCCGTTTCGGCGCCCTAGGCAACTCGAAATCAACTTGCGCCCTGGACAGGTTTTCAGTGTGTGGGGGGGGGGGGGGGGGGGCCTGCACACACGAACTCACGCACGCCCGCATGCACACGCACAGACATAGACATCGAGACGGACACACACACACACACACACACACACACACACACACACACACACACACACACACACACACACACACACACACACACACACACACACACACAGCAAATCTAGATGGTACGCAATGTAAATAGGACACGTAGCCTGCATTGAACAAATTTTTTCTTTATTTTCTTTCTCTCTATCTCTCTGTCTCTCTGTCTGTCTCTCTTCCTCTCTTCCTCTCTCTGTCTCTCTCCTGCAGCCTTCCAGGTTACATGGAAACACCCTTCGTCCAAGCAAAGAGGTGACTTTCAAGGACACACTCACAACATCCTGCATGTCATTTGTCCATCCACTGTTATTGAAATGTGTGTGCCTGCGTGTATGCCTGTGTGAACATGTGTCTGTGTGTATGTGTGTGCGTGTTCGCGTGTGGATGTCTGTGTGTGTGTCTGTCTGTGTGTGTGTGTGTGTGTGTGTGTGTGTGTGTGTGTGTGTGTGTGTGTGTGTGTGTGTGTGTGTGCGCGTGTGGGTGTCTTTGTGTAGGGGAAGGTGCACGAGGACAGCAGGTCTCCGTGGGAGAGGGAGAGGGAGAGTGTTGAGGACACCCTGTGGAGACAGAAACAGGACATGCTGAGAGACAGAGAGTGGCTGGAGCAAGAGGAGAGACAGCTGGTACACACACACGCACGCACACACACACACACACACACACTCACACATACTAGCGCCCCCACATACACACACACAAACATACGAATGCACACACGCACTAAAACACACACGTACACACTACCGCAAACAAACACAAACTTACACAAACACACATACTAACACACACACACACACACACACACACACACACACACACACACGCATTAACACATACACATGCACACACAAAAGGATGCACATACACACTTACATGGCATCACACAATAAACCCACGGTAGAGTGCTGTCTGTGAACTCCCATACCACCCTTTTGATTTAGCTTATGAAGCGATTGTGAAGCGTCTTTGAGCACTGGGAAAAGCGCTATATAAATTTGATCTATTATTATTATTATTATTATTATTATTATTATTATTATTATTATTATTATTATTATTATTATTATCACACTAGTGTTTCATTAGATGAGGGCGTGACCCCTGCTGCCTGGGCCAGTGACTGAGATTTCGTTTTTTTGCAACATCACTAAATGATTACCGGGTCAGTGTGGTGATCCTCTGTTTCTCTTCTCTTCGCACAGCCCCCCGAGACGAGATCTGGATCAGGTGAGGGAGTTAACAACACAGCACGACGGATACAGAGCTCTTTACAGACTGCTAGGGCTACAGTACCGGTCGGGTGGACCCCTCTGGGGGTCGACTTAGCTCAGGAGGTAGAGCGGGGTTGACTGGTAACAGGAAGGATGCTAATTAAACCCCCGGCTGCTCCTGGCTGAGTGTGAGGGTGTCCCTGAGGCCAAGACACCTCACCCTGACTGCTCCCGAAGAGCTGGCTGTCGCCTTGCTTGTTTGACTCTGCCGTCGGTGTGTGAATGAGTGTATGAACCGTTGCTTTGCATAAAAGCATCTGCTAAATGCCCGGAATGTAAATGGTTAGTTATGAAGTTACCAAGCAGCTTAAAGTTTTGTCATTCAGACTCAAGCTCTGAAACGGAGGCTCTGGCAAACCATCGTTTTTATTTTGGTCGGATGGGTATGTTTAAGAAGACAGTAAAATAGCATAATTTACAAGTGAACATTTTGGTTTGGAGTTTGTTAAGGGGACCCGAGTGAAACAAAATTAGGGCAAACTTTTGATTCAGGCCAAAAAGAAAGATTCAATATAATGCTGTAACGTTGTCCTCTGGGTGACAGTGGCTATTTACAAAGGTTACCGACTTCCTTTCTTCCATCTCATCGGTTGGTTTCTGTTCTTCCTTCATCCCTCGTTCAGGTTCTCCATCAGGTGCTCATTCAGGTCCTCATTCAGGTTCTCCATCAGGTTCTCAATCAAGCCCTCTGTCAGGTCCTCCATCAAGTCCTCTCCCAGGTCCTCATTCAGGTCCTCCCTCAGGTCCACATTCAAGTCCTCCAGAGAAGCCGCCCATGGATGCCTCAGTGAAACGGGTAAACAGACTGCATGATGGGAAACACAAACCAAAACAAGTATTCACCTCAAAGTTCCTTCACTACTGGAGGGTTTAGAATGTTTCCTAATATCCAAATATAGCCGCTAAAGGTGTGTATGTCTACATATTTGCGTGTTACAGAGAGAGGAGTGTTTGTGGGATCATGTGTTTATCGTTTATTGTGTGTGTGTGTGTGTGTGTGTGGGTGTGTGTGTTTGTGCGTGTGCGTGTGTGTGTGTGTGATGTCGAAGCCCTTACCCACAGCAGAGATGGACAGGTCAGGTGACCAGGTGTACAGCAGCGTCATGGAGATGGTGAAGGAAGTGGTCCGCCTGAAGAACGACGTCAAAACACTGTCTGCCTCCGAGTATCCAACCGCAGTGAAGGTAGAGTGAGCTACTCTGTGGATGGGAGAGAGAGAGGGGGGGTCAAAGATCCAAACCGGCACCTTTGGGAACCGAGGATAAAACATACACGTTGTCGTGTTACCGTGAAGAAATGAAACTGGTCGTATGATTGGTTACTGAGCACGATGTATGAAATACTCTAAAAACATCAAGTTTAAGGAATCCAATGTTCAAAACTGCCATTAAAAATCCAATGAAGAGCAAGTCAACATTTCAAAAGCGTAGACCGTATGTGTGGCGCGATGGCTACGTGGTTCTTGTCAACCCAAGATAATGTTTGCAGACCCAAATCATGTCTATTTGAACATAACCTCGTCCAAGCTATGTAATTCCTCTTCGTTCTGTCATGGACAAATATTTACTATATTGTTCACAAGGGATTACTTTACAAGTAGTAGTACTGCGGTTGAAGACATCTAAAACCACGATGAAGTCCAGTGAAAAGTAAAATTATTTTTAAAGAGCAGATAATGGACTTCATGTGGCGTGGTGGCCAAGTGGTAAGGCGTCGGTCTCGTAAACCGAAGATCGTGGGTTCAAATCCCATCCATGCCTCTAGATGTCAATCAGAATATGTAAAGTGATGGTGTCCCTTAACACTCCGAGTCAAACTGATTTTGTTTTATACTTTACACCTCGAGATTGACAAGAATTTTGGTATGTTTACACAAAATCCTATGATACTTATATCGTTTGTGTGGAGTGCCGACCAAGTCGCAAGGCTTTTTCAACTAAACCAAGAATGTCTCCGTAGAGATGATCAAGGACCCTAAGAAAAGATTTCAAAAGCAGAAGTATAGTCACTTTCGAATAATGGTTTAAGACCCAATCCATGTCTGTTTGAGCATGAATTGCAACGTGGTCTAAACAATGTCATTCCTCTTGATGCTGTTGTGGACAAACATTGACTTCATGGTCCGCAAGTGAATACTTTACAAGTGACAATACTGCACTACAAAGACATCCGAAACCCAGATGAAGAAGTGCAATGAAAACTAAACCAATTCTTAAAGAGCAGATTATTTGTTTCATGAGGCGTGGTGGCCCAGTGGTAAGGCGTCGGTCTCGTAAACCGAAGATCATGGGTTCAATCCCCATTCACGCCTCTCAGGGTCAATGTCTAGTGTGATGTGTTCCCTTTACACGCCGAGCCAAACAAACATTGCTCCATACTTAACTTTGGAAATTCTACCCAACAGTCTGACAGGATGTACAAATGTATCTTGGTAAAGGTTTAAAAAGGTCTTTCTCTCTCTGTCGGTCGGTGCCAGGCGGTGGGGGTCAACCTGCGTACACTGATCCAGAGTGTGGATGAGATCCTCCCAACCCTGCACAGCTCCGTCAGGAACGAGGTGGGTTTACTGGGGGGGGCTGTTGAAGAGCTATTACTAGCATTATTGATGGAAGATTGAAGAGCTATTATTAGCATTATTAGAGGGGCTGTCTGTACGATTGAAGAGCTATTACAAGTATTATTAAAGGGGCTGTTGGTAATATTGAAGAGCTATTGCTAGTATTATTGAAGGGTCTGTCTGTACGATTGAAGAGCTATTGCTTGTATTATTAAAGGGTCTGTAGGTACGATTGAAGAGCTATTTCTTGCATTATTAAGGTCCTGTAGGTAAGATTAAAGAGCAATCATATTACCACGGTTATAACGAATACAGACCGCATCGTACACAATCCGCACTTGCTTACAACTATGGCTTGAAAAAAACAAACCGTTAAATAGGCCGTACCCGTGTAAAGGCTGGGGTAATTCTGGAATGTTTATATCTAAGGCAGGGGTCTCAGACTCAACTTACCTGGGGGCCGCTGGAGGTAGAGTCTGGGTCAGGCTGGGCCACATCAAGTATTCCACAGAAGAAAGGAGCACAACTGACCCAATCTAAGTCAATGACCGGGCTATACTTAGATCACGCTGGCTATGTAATCGCTGACAACAGGTGACATTTCATAGCGGTTGGTGGAAACCGGGAGGTTTTAGCGTCCTTTGGCTTTTGTCAGGACTCAGGACACGCAACTCAAAATTGGGACTGTCGCGGCAAAACCGGGACATCTGGTCACCCTATCACAAGGCCGCACTAACACTAAGCTTTGATGTCAAGCAGGGGGCCACAAATTATCCTCCCGCAGGCCTCAATTGGCCCCCGGGCCGCGAGTTTGAGACCCCTGATCTAAGGGTTCCTGTGCGATTGGCAGGAAAGGGTCGCAGGATTACACGCAGGGCTCTAGACTGCGACCAAAACGCAACCATGTGTCACGCAGCCGCTCAATTCAACGAACATGGTTGTGGTTAATCGAGCCCTCATGTCCCTCCCCCTGCCCTCCCCCTCCCCCTTAAATGCACTCCCCCCAGATCAAGGGGACCGAGCGCCTGCTCAACAAGGACCTCGGCGAGCTGATCAGCAAGATGAGGCTGGCCCAGCAGAACGCCGTGACCTCGCTGCGGCAGGACTGCCAGCGCCAGATGCTTGCCGCCGCCCACACGCTGGCCGTGGACTCCAAGAGCCTGCTGGACGCCGTGGACCAGGCGCGGGTCAGGGCCAACCTGGCCCGGCCCGCCGCCGCCGCCGCAGCCGCCGCCACGGCCCCGGCCGACGGCGCCACGGCCAGGCCCGACTCGGAGTCGGGCCTGGACTCGGACCTTGAGGCCTGACAGGGGTTTTCAAAAGGAAGTCGCAGGGGGAGACTTCACGCGGTGGGACTGTTGTCAGGGGATACAGCTTTATCAAAGTTAAAGCCCTGATGGAGAGCATGGGGAGGGGATAGTCAGGCCAAATCAGACGATCTCTGCCATTGTCTCTCCCGCCGTGAAGCCCCCTTCCATAGGCTCCTCCCCCCCCCACCACCACGCCACTCTATCTCTGTCCATCCGCTCCCTTTCCATAGGCTCCTCCCCCCCCCCACCACCACGCCACTCTATCTCTGTCCCCCTCCCACCTCCACGCCACTCTATCTCTGTCCCCCCCCCCCCCACCCCCCACCTCCACGCCACTCTATCTCTGTCCGTGCGCTCCCTTCCATAGGCTCCTCCCCCACCATGCCATCGTTTCTCCGTCAGTTTAAAGTCCCCCGGCCCGCCAGCAATCGGCGCCACAGTGAGTCTCCTAGAAAGAAGGTTAACAGCTTAGATTAGGTATACCCTGGGACTGTTACTCCTGTAGAGGGCTTGGACTGTTGCATCTTAATGTTAGAAGAGTGGTGCCTGAAATGGATTTGATCGAGATCTGTGTGCTGCAAACGAATCCTGATGTTGCTGTTGCAACAGAGTTGTTGTTAAGGATTATACAATTAAGTTGGATAAGGGTTTGTATTAAGATGTGATAGAATGACATGTGAAGAGACGAAGAAGCGCCCTTCTCTTTAATGTAGATGTAGCCAACTACATTAAAGATATCCTGGAGGTTTCCCCGGGCATCCACTGCGCTGGTGCACTCAAATATGAAATCTTAGTTTTACCAGGACCAGCTCTTGGTCCTGGTTGCCATTTTTAACCAGGACAAGACAGTACACAAGATTTTTTTTTATTTCCCAACTGCATTTTGTCTAAGTGGCCACCATATTCAGTTTTTTATTTTAACTGACTTTAAATATGTTTACATATATATACATTTAGATATATGTAAACATATGTGTGTGTGTCTGTGTGTGTGTGTGTCTTTTACTTTCTGTAGGCATCTGTGGAGAATTGAAGAAAACATTCATTTCAGGGATTTTTTTTCATTTGGATGTATTTCAATTTATTCTGACAATTTGTCCTCTATTTGGATATATATTGACGAAAATAAATATAGTTTATAAACACATGCTGTCACCAACTTCATATTAATATCATTATTTATGTTGGAAATGTGTTGCAAATTGTAAATCCAGAGGAGTCTTACTTTAGGGTATTTGTGTTAAGGTCGCCAATCATAATCACACATAACCACACGTAAGATAACAGTATTGAGAACACAAAATAGTGCTTAACCTAAAAAATATTGATGTGTTGACACATTGTGACTACCCCCTGCACCCTCTTTTGGTCATAGCTGCCAATACATGGGCAGGGCTAGGCCTCAGTGTCCTAATTACCTAATTGACCACACCTGAGTCCTGAGGGGGTTATATAAGCCGGTTTTCACTCTCCTTCAGTGGGGCACCATTTTGGTCGATGCTGGCTCTGTCCTGAGTTACCCTGTCACATGGGCACTTTGCCTTATTCTCTTTGGTTCTACATAGTCTCAGATCTAACATACACAAATTCACCGCATCCACTCACACACAAACCATACCTTGCATTTAAACGATATCCCTAGACATTTGTTTTGCCTTTTTTGTAGAAAGAGCAAAGGCAGAGATTTTATGACCCGGAGCCTGATGACGGTGCAACAGGCAGGTTTTTACCTGTTCGGACAAAGGCCAACCATGTGGTCGGCATATTTAATTACATATCCAAAGCCCACAACATAACATGACATGACTTATAGCTCTTCGGGAGCAGTTAGGGTGAGGACTGGAGTCATGCTCAGAGACAACTCAGCTGAGGTTCCGGGGATCAAACTAGCAGCCTTCCTGATAGAAGTCAACACAAGCACTTACTCCTGAGTTCAGCAGACCCCGGTATTGATGGGGGGCCTCCTGTCACATCAATGTAGATAAAAGCATGTCAGTGTGCACAAGTCCCCCAATCAGGATGTTGAGAGAGAGAAAGCATACACAAAAGTCACGATTCGGTACGTACCTCGGTTTTTAAGTCACGATTCGGTATGATTTTCAGTACAGCAGTTATTATTCATTTTTTTATTCATTTTTTGGGGGATTTGATTGGTTTATTAAATTATACCAAAGAAATGCCTTACACAAATAAAAATACATCAAATACAACTGAGGATAAAAACACAAAAAAGTCCAGGACTTATTTCCATTGTGGTCCTCAACACAAAACATCAGGACCAGACAAGACTCAGCGCATATTTCAAATCAAAAAAAATAATTGGAACGGATTAGACCACGAAAAAACAAAACCTGTTCGTCTACTCTGTGCAATCCTTTCTGTGATGTACAAAGATGCACCTCAGACTGCAGGAACCTTCCTCTGATCACAGGACTGACAGCAGCACACTGCAGCGGTCTCCTTTTGTAGCAGGTAATCAAGCGCATGATCATTGCTTTTAAAGATCATCGAACAAACAACCAATCAAGTTTCATGGATAATATTTTTAACTATATCTCAACACGTCTGGAAACCGTGTGTGTGTGTGTGTGTGTGTGTGTGTGTGTGTGTGTGTGTGTGTGTGTGTGTGTGTGTGTGTGTGTGTGTGTGTGTGTGTGTGTGTGTGTGTGTGTATTTCTGTTTGCGTTAATTTATTAATCTTAAATAATTATCATTGCAACTATTGTTAACAGTTTTCTAAACTGATCATGGGGAAGACAAAGTTGTTGCTGGATGTGGACACGGGTGTGGACGACGCCCAGGGCATCATGCTCGCCTTGGCTGCTCCCGACGTGCAAGTGCTGGGGATCACGTGCACGCACGGCAACACAGCGTTGGAGAACTCGTGCAGGAACACACTCCGCGTGCTCAAAGAGTGCCAAAGGGGGGACGTGAGTTGT
Organism: Gadus morhua; assembly: GCF_902167405.1. Taxonomy (NCBI): domain Eukaryota; kingdom Metazoa; phylum Chordata; class Actinopteri; order Gadiformes; family Gadidae; genus Gadus; species Gadus morhua. Next base: position 35,581,530 of record NC_044051.1, read on the forward strand.
TGCCCGGGTGTTGTGACGTGCGTCTATTCTGTCTAAAGCACGCAACTTCCACATCATGACGTTAGACAACATGGCATTGATGATTTGTTGGTTAAAGAGGAAACGTTCCACACAAACATGTTCCGCTAATACCTATTTCAGTTAAAAACATGGGATAAGTGTGTTTAGCCGTTTCAAGCCATTATGAAAATCTGCCTCTATCTGTGTTTTAGTGACATCACAAGTGGGCGTGTCCACCTAGATGTGTGATGGATAGATCTGTCTCCCAGCCTACCCAGTGGACTGTAATAAACGTTGCTAATTTATCCGTCATACATTGAGGTGGACACGCCCACTTGTGAAGTGGCAGATTTTCCTAAACGGCTTGTAACGGCTAATCACACTCACACCTGGTTGTATAATATGGGACCTTTAAGTAATTATGTAGTTTTACTAGAATAATACAAAGTAGCCTATTTAAGGACAATGATGTTCAATGAGCATTGAAAACGCAGAATTTGCATAAAGAATGAGGAGTACTTACTAATTATTGGCCGTTTGACACATCAAAACAACAACACATTTTTGTGCAAATTATAGTAATCACATTAATTAATAACATTAATTTTATACATTTTATAATCACTTTACCTATGTGCACTGGTGGTAATGGCACGTTCAAATCACTGGGAATTTTGGAGAACACATTCTCCATAACATGAAAGTTTTACTCAATATAAAAGAATCAACCATCATATCACATACTTTACTATTGATTGACGTTGTGACATTCTGTTGTCATCGACTTTGCTCAGTTTTAAACGTTGTGTTCTGGTAAACCCTAGAAAAGGGCAAGTGTAGCCTTCCATACAGTGACAATACAATGTGCTTCTCATAAATAAAAGCAAAAGGATAGTAGGTGACAGGCTACAAGGAAATAAAGACGTTCGAACTTGAAATTGATCCTACTAAGTTCTGTTTAGTTCAGATTGTTTTTTATCGGATAAAAAAAACTTGCTGTGAGGAACTTTTAGATTCCCAACGCAGTGCACATGAGCGGTCGCTGTCGGGAACACGCATAAGCGTGAGCGTCATCACCGACGAGGCGTCTCGCCATCATAAACGCGCCTTAACGACTCATCAAATCATGTATGCTTTTCATGCTTCATATTCAAACCTGCACCACCCGTCAGATCCCCGTGTACCGGGGCTCCGCGGAGCCGCTGCTGGGTCGCATGATTGACGCCAGCGACTTCCACGGCAAGGATGGGCTGGGGGACTCCCCGGACCCACAGGCGCCCGGGCTGGACCAGCTGCAGGCAGAGGGCGCTGTGGAGGCCCTCATCCGCCTGGTCAGGGAGAACCCCGGCGAGGTGCGTGGTCCGACCGAGAGTGCACACTAGTCTACAATCATTGGAAAAACATTTTAAATTAAAGGGATGGAGATACTCTAGTACCATAGAGCTATGGATTGTTCCAGGTCCAACACATGGATCGACTCGACTTAAATGCACAACGACTCGACTTAAATGCACAATGTTTTAAATATATAATGTCAATATGGATACAAATTGAATTTGTACCGTGTTGCTGGCCCTTTAGGGTCAGGTAAGGTAAGGTCAATCAAACATTCTGGCTACACTGTATTCAATCACATCAGATGTGTCACATCAGATGGACAAACGACAATAAACAATTTGTATACTTTCAATACGATAAAACAGAACAATCTAATTCTCTCTCTCTCTCCCTCCCCCCCTCTCTCTCTCTCTCCCTCTCTCTCTCTCCCCCTCCCCCCCTCTCTCTCTCTCTCCCTCCCCCTCCCTCTCTCTCTCTCCCCCCCCTCTCTCTCTCTCTCGCTCTCTCCCTCCCTCCCTCTCTCTCTCTCTCACTCTCTCTCTCTCCCTCCCCCTCTCTCTCGCTCTCTCTCTCTCTCTCGCTCTCTCTCCCTCCCCCCCCTCTCTCTCTCTCTCTCTCTCTCTCTCCCTCCCCCTCTCTCTCGCTCTCTCTCTCTCCTCCCCCCCCTCTCTCTCTCTCTCTGTCCCTCTTGCTCTCTCTCTCTCCCTCTCTCCCCCCCTCTCTCTCTCTCCCTCTCCCTCCCCCCTCTCCCTCTCTGTCATTCTCTCTCTCTCTCTCTCTCTCTCTCTCTCTCTCTCTCTCTCTCTCTCTCTCTCTCCCCCTCTCTCTCTCTCTCTCCCCCCCCCCCCCTCTCTCTCTCTCTCTCTCTCTCTCTCTCTCTCTCTCTCTCTCTCTCTCCCTCTCTCTCTCCCTCTATTCTCTCTCTCTCTCTCTCTCTCTCTCTCTCTCTCTCTCTCTCTCTCTCTCTCTCTCTCTCTCTCTCTCTCTCTCTCTCTCTCTCTCTCTCTCTCTCTCTCTCTCCAGGTGAACCTGGTGGCCACCGGGCCCCTGACTAACTTGGCCCTGGCAGTGAAGCTGGACCCGTCCCTGCCTGAGAAGCTGAAGGGCCTCTACATCATGGGGGGGAACATTGAATGTACGTCTTCCTTTGTTCACATTCCACATAATACCTGGGTCTTTAAAAGCTTCTAACGTTCAAGAGTTGTCAAGAGAGAAAGAGCAGAATAGAATGTGACATTTCAACTGAACACCCAGTCAAAACGTCCCGTCCCTCTCTGCTCCTTCCCTCAACACCTTTTTCCACCACGTTGAGCAGTGTTACCTTTCACACACCTGTGATTGACATGCAAGATGGATTCTCCGAACCAATCACAGAAGAGATGCCCTGATTGGTCAGAAGTGAACCAGGAGCTGTCTAAAATCGTGATTAGTGTCATACAGAGGCAGGAACGGTCAACCAACAGATATTATCACAGAGCATTTCATTCACTAAAGCTAAAGGATGGCTAAGACATTGTTAATAATTACTCAAATTATAGCTCTTTTGTCCAGCCGACAACTCATATTTAGCTCAAGGTATACGCTCAGATAAAAGTTTTATTTATGATGGTCTGTATTGGCCAGCAAAACAGAAATGGTTGTAATCACACGTATTATTATTTTCGTTCAGGTGAAGTTACATGTATAAAGTAAATATTAGTGTGTGTGTGTGTGTGTTTGTGTGTGTTTGTTGCAGCCAGGGGCAACACCACTGTTTGCGGGGAGTTCAACTTTGTGGCGGACCCCGAGTCAGCCTTCATCGTCCTGACGCAGTACCGCTGCCCCACCTTCATCGCCAGCTGGGAGTTCTCCTGCCGCAACAAACTGCCCTGAGTACGGGTCGCTAGCTAGCTAGCTAGATAGCCGCGGTGTTGGTAGACATTAGCAGCAGCTGGGTCATCTTTAATTACGCTCAATTTGTTTTTTTGGAGCGTAGAAATCGCTGACGGCTAGTAGCCTATTGTATTTTTGTGAAATATTTAAATTATTATTGAATATATTTTTTAAATTGCATAAATCTGGAAATCATTTATATGGGGGCTGGGGGGGGGACAACTTTTTGTGACGAGGGGGCACGTGTTCTCATTTCATTTTCTTGGAGCGTAAAAGTTGTTGACGGCATCAGAATTCATTTTTTACGGAAGTTTCTCAGCCTTGAGAAGACGACTGGCTGTGGTGTCAAGTGGCCACTGGGCCCCCTTTTTTCTTGCCTCATGATTGGCCTCTGATCTTTGTAAGCCCCAAACAAAAAAATCACATTGTCTTGGGCCTACGCTGATCGGGGGGCCTATCATGAGACAGTATTAAAAAAAAAAAAGTAAGACCGTGCATTAAGGCGGCCCTGCACCTATAGCCCCCACCCTGCTCCTTAATGACATGGATCCAAAAATACTGAATTTACCGTTTATTTAACTCTGACCGTATTTATCTTTGGTTCCTTTCCTTTTTGTAGTCCTTTTGTGATGAGTGGCTGGCCCAGGACACAGGGAAGGCTCGCTTCATGGGAAGGATCTACAATCACACCATGGAGGTACGGATCACACACACACACACACGACACACCGTCAATGCAGGCCTTTCTGACCTCTCTTTTGGAGGAGGGAGTAAGCCGGTGGCTCGCATTTTTGGCTCCCAGCCCTTTGTCGTAATGGGTTCAATCCCCAGCCTGAAGGCATCCATGAGCGAGACGCCGTGAGATGGAATCTGAATTCACTGTCAGTTGCTTTGGATAAAAAAAGGAGATATGAATAAACTCATTCAACACTTTGCATCCCAGGTGTGTGTGTGTGTGTGTGTGTGTGTGTGATGAACGCGCTCAAGTAGAGGGCAACGCGTTGTGGAGCTGGTGTAAGAACAAGTCTGTGCTACCAGGGATTACTGTTTTTTATATTTGAACAATGTTACTCTTGAGGAGCAACATTTGAAAACTACAAATAGTTGTATACAAATTATATCAATCCTGGTAATGATGTCAAAATTGAAAAACGCCCAAGGTTGATATTCAGAAATAAAAAATATTTTGGAACAAGGTTTTACTTCATGGTTCTGGAGGTCTTGTTTTGTTTAAAATGATGTCTTGTGTTTTGGGCATAGACAACTAATAGTTTTGCCAAGCGGTGTTTAAGTTAAACCAAAAAATTATTTGAAAACAGACAATCGGACTAGAAATAAAACATATTTTATTGAAAGCGCTTTGGAATGTACACTTTTGTTGAGAGAGAAAGAAAACTGCTACCAACAGCTGAACAAGTATGCTTACAATGCGCTTCATGTCTTCATTTTATAACATTCCTCGATCAACAGCACTTAAACCAAGATCCTCATATCTTTTATTATCTGTTTGTTTCTAAATGCAAGAAGAAAACCCCAAAAGATACGTTGCTCCTCTCCAAATCCAGAATAACGTCTTCAACCAGCGGTTATTTACAAACCATCCGCTATTAGTCCAAGAACAATCTTCACTTCACACCACTGTTCAGCCAGTCGGACCGGACGAACAAGTGGGGGGGTTCCGGGTGTCCAAACCAATGAAGAGACACACGCACACGCACACGCACACACACACACACCGGCCCACCCATCGGAGTGTAGCTGTGCCGCCTCTCTCTCCCGCTCTACTTGACCCGGTACTGGTAGAACCAGCAGAGGCCCTGCGTGAAGTTCCAGCCCAGCGAGACAGACAGGATGTAGAGGAGGGCAAGCAGGGCGAAGGGGTACAGCAGCACCACCGTGTTCTTCAGGAAGGGAAGGGCTGCAACCGAGAGCCATCAGGGTACCCAAGGAGAACCACGCCGATCCATCAGGTGACCAACGGAGAACCAATGGCGCATTGGAAGAACAAAGGGGACGGGGGGCAGGGAACCAAAAACAAGTCAAAACAGATACTTTTCGGTTCATCACTTAAATGAATCAAATATGTATTTCATGCATTGAGAAACCTTTAAGAGTCATAACCCGAGGGTATGGATTGACAGCTGGGAGGGGGGCCGTTAATCGAAAGGCTTACCGTTGTAGCCCAGGAAGGTGATGTAGAGGTAGTACCCGATGGCCACCAGCCACAGCGTGTTGCCGACCACCAGGCCCAGGAACCAATTAGAGTTGATCACCACGATGTCTGAGACACAACGGCAGCGTACGAGAGTTAGCATCACAACTATCCGACTTAAGCTATCCGACTTAAACTACGATCAGGAGGGGTGTCAAAAAAACTTCAAAGCCCTTTGAGTTTGTAGTACTTGGGATTAAGGGCTATACTTGACACACACACACACACACACACACACACTTCCCCACTCACGGTTGATGAAGAACAGCTGCAGGAAGTGCAGGATGACGAGCAGCGGGTAGAAAGCGTTGAGGTGCACGTCGAAGGCGTAGCCCCACTCCACGTCGTAGTCCTTGCCGGGCTGCTTCAGCAGGTACTTGTTGGTCACGCCCCTGCGGGTCACATGGTTGTCGACATTCCAATGAAACGGCGCCCCGAAGCAACGTTACACCGTCACGGCGGGCGTTTGGCGTTCTTCACGACATTTCACAGCCCGACATTGCCGGACAAATCAAATTGATCAAATCCTCTCTGAAATATGGCGAACATATCTTTCTTGCCGACAACAGCTACAAGTGTGATCTTCTGGAGAGGGAACAAACAGTCCAGTTTGTATAATAAAGGGGGGGGGGGGGGGGGGGGGGGGGGGACCTCACCACATGAGGGTGGATATCAGCAGGCCGACGCCGATGCAGTCGATGAAGACCACCCAGAGCAGCAGCTTCAGGGTCCCCACAAAGCCCAGGTCAAGGACCAGGCCGAAGCCAATGGTGGACACTGTGGAGCAGAGAGAGAGAGAGAGAGAGAGAGAGAGAGAGAGAGAGAGAGACAGAGACAGAGACAGAGACAGAGACAGAGACAGAGACAGACAGACAGACAGACGAGAAGAGGAAGAGGAGAGCATAAAGAGGGAGATCTGTGTCTTCACATGTGATTTCATCAACAAAAAAAGACCAAATGTTGCGTGATACCTAAAGCTGTGACTGACACGACCGTTACACATACAGACCACTGCACTGATGCCTACTCGACCCAACTCCAGCCTTGTACGTCTCTATTCCATACTGAACTATTTGTTTGTAGTGCCACGGCAATGTATTTTCAATTACAGCAAATGTGCATCTCAGTGGCTCAATTTCACTGTACTCTCTGCAAGGACGATAAAATGTATTCTATTCTATTCTTCTACTGAAGCTCATGCATCAGCCATTTGCCCACGACCCAAGGGTTAGGAAACGCCCTGGTCTACCCAGTACAATCGTTCCTGTGTTATGAATGTGTTATTATTGTGGCACCCTATATCTCTGGAGCGAACTCCAGCTACATCTAAAACGACAGTTCCTCATTTCTTTGAGGGAGTTCAAAATATTGCCTGCTAATATCTTTGCCAATATTGGTGCATGTTTTGGTTGTACACCGGTGTCTCTACAACGGTCTACTCTCCGATATCTAATGTATAATTGGGTTCAGCCCTCTCTTGCGGAACAGATCTCGATCTCAATGAGACTTCCCGGTACCATAACCGGTTGAATCAAATGAACACAATCAACGACAATACAAATCATCACGGCCCCCCCGGCGGGAGCTCTTCAGCGCACGGCCTTACCGCACAGCCAGACGCCCAGCAGCACCAGGAAGGCCGGGTCGTCGCGGGCCCACTGGTCCTTGGTCTGCTTGCGGTAGTGGAAGTTGCGGTAGACGCGCTGCGGCGACGTGAACAGGTACAGCATCTGCCACACGGCAAACTCAAAGTCCATCTGCCGGAAGTGCAGCAGCCGCCGCAGGTACTTGTAGCGCTTGGCGCCGGCCGTGTGGCGCGCCGCGTCCCGCAGGCCCGTCTCGGCGACGTGTCGCGAGGTGGTGGGCAGCATGGCGACGCTCGCTCTGCGACCGGGGGGGCCGGAGAAAGAGACAACAGGGCCGGCGTTACCATCGGGACGGCTGGCTTGATGACGCTGTGACGACTCGGCCGCTGGGGTTGTTAACCGCTCTCACTGTCATCGACTTATGTGCATTGTGTTATACGTCGCGGTCTTGTTTTGGGGATTGCTGAATTCTAACAAGCAGCTCTGTGTGTTTTGTGCAGTTATTTAGCCATTTTTAAAGAGTCCTATTTTACCACCAGGTGTGATGTTTGAATGGCCCGACCCTCTACCCTGTAGTGACACCACAAATGGAGGCATCCACACAGAAGTAGGTGGATGGTGGATCTATCCCTTTAAAGATATGTCTAGCTCTTAAGGAGCAGGTGTAATGTTATTGAGAGCAGTCACCCACCTTATCAGAAATAGTTTGTTGTGGTGGGTTGTAGAGGGCAGGCCTGTGAATCACATTCTAGCTGGTACACATCGCTAGAATATGAAGTTGTAGAAGAAGAAGAAGAAAAAAGAAAGACCTGGAACAGGAAGGGATACTATACCAACACACACACACACACACACACACACACACACACACACACACACACACACACAGTGAATATCCAACTGAAAATGTTTTTACAACCCCTTTGCTACAAATTCAATCAATGCTAAAGACAGTCAGACACTAAAACCGTACGTTACTGTACAAAGAAATACGACTTGTTTGTTTAATCTACTGGCTAGCCTTAGGAAGCTCTAACTAGCCTGCTGCAAATCACTTATAGGAGGGCCTCGCCAGGATAAACTCCATTCTATTTCATTGATTATTCAATAGCACAGTAAATCCACTCGTTATATGTAAATTAATATAGTGTTCCGTAAATGTCCCTACCAGCTGATAAATCCCCCAGGACGGACTCTTCTTGGTATTTAGAAACCAGTATCCATGAAACGCTTCCTGGACTGTCACAAACTGCACACGTTGTCACTTCCGGTAACACAGCGCGTTGTGTTGTGGGAAATGGAGTTTTGAAATCGTGCTGTCAAAATACCTCAATCTGCTCCAGAAAATGTGCCTGAAAATCAACAAAATAAGTTTCAACCACTAACCGCCCAACCCCCAACCCCCCTGCCGAAGTCTAGAAGTGTATTTATGTTATTTTTTCAAAGATATGCATGTGTATCTTAAATAAAGCGCTTTTGCAAGTGTCCATCCAGGGCCACCTTCAACAAAAAACACTTCGTCGGTGTTTATTTCGTTTCTATTTCAACAATTGTATAATCATTGCTGCTCCTTTTTTTGACGGGCAAGTTTCTCTCAAACTTTTACTCTGAAGCCGAGACCGGAAGAGAGGTTGGGTTCTATCTTCAGCTACATCCGCTCATCATCAGAGCTGACTGGTTGCGTGTTATAAACACCGCTGTTCTGGTCCAGAAGGCCAAATAGCGACAAGGTAAGAACCTAAATTAAACGAGTTCACACACAGCGCTGATTGCATTCTGTTGGTTGACATAATGCGACGACTTTGTCACATTAAGCCCATAAATCAGTCAGTTTGTTATAACATCGTAACGCCGTGCCCTTGACCGCTCTGTGCTAACGAGGCTAGCATGCTATCAAGGATCCTCAATAACTTTGTGTTTATCTGTGATGAGCGGACGGTTCTCCAGGGATAGCTGCTAGTACATTAAACACAACGCATATGTGAATGTTTTAAATGGATAGACCTCACTCCCTGTCTATTCCCTTCTTAATAATGCACGGTTTAAAGACTCTATATTCTTGAAGTTGGGTGCTTAGACATGTTGACATGTCATATGCATGACCCTAATGCCGTGCACATTGTCTTAAATGTCATGCATAATAACGTTGATAAACTCACCTTGTATTAGGGATCTGTAATTGTTGCTTAAAGCTGTCTGTCTCAATTTCAGCATCATGTTGCGTTTCCCAGCCGTCGGGCGAGCTTTATCTGGGGCTGCCAAGGGCAGCCTGGCTCCATCCAACAATGGTAGGCTGTGTGTTAACATGCATCTAATATGCGTGTCATGTAGTATATCTATACTGCTATACTATGTGGAAAATACTATAAGTAGTATCCACTTGGATACTACTATAAGTAGTATCCACTTGGATACTACTATAAGTAGTAACCACTTGGGATGACATTGAAACGTCAGTATCTATGGTTGTTTCAGTTCGTACCCAATCCCGTGCTGCTGGTACGATGGTGGAGGTGTTTGTGGATGGCAAACCTGTGGAAGTGGAGGCTGGCACCACTGTTTTGCAGGTAAAAGAAGGGAACCTGCAACTTTTTAGTGGTCGCATTGCTACAGTCTTGTATGAATGTCTAGAATCATGCAATACTTCATGTAATGTCATTTTGATGGCCTCTGCATAACAGCGGCAAGTGTCTCATGCCTCTCCTTATATTGATCTTAACATGACAGCAAAGTATTCGAACCCAAATGCGATAATAAGTTCTAAGATGGAGAAAAAATAACCTTCCGAGACTACAGCTATTTATACCACAGCATTGTTAAGTACTTGATCCTGATTACGTTCCACGTGTGCAGATTATTTTTCAATGACAACACTACATATCCAACATTCAAAACAACAGTTTAATACGACTATCGACCGGATGTTTCTTTAATACACCAAAAAACATATTCAAACTTTTCACATTGCCATTGTCTGACTCGTCAAGTCATACAAATAATAATGTTCTAGATAGGCGTGGTTGGTAACAGTCAGTGTTGGTGGCATGTTACTGCATATTCCAACTGTATATTTCCTCCTGTGTCTCCTCAGGCCTGTGAAAAGATGGGCGTCCAGATCCCAAGGTTCTGTTACCACGAGCGACTGTCTGTGGCGGGAAACTGCAGGATGTGTCTGGTGGAGATCGAGAAGGCCCCCAAGGTAAACACGGTTCAGTGAATGCTCCAGGACATGCACGTGGGTCAGGGGAATGTGGTCGGTTGGCTGTTTGACTCCCGCCTGGTACCTTTTCGATTAGCCCACTTTGGCAGCTTGCCTGTAGGCATCCGAGCGCAAGACGCATTATCCCCTCACCTGCTCCTTAATGTATCGGATTACGCTCTTAAATCGCTACTGATAAATTAGTTAATGGTGGATAAATGGTGTATAGTACAGACAAGGGGTTGAGATTAATGTGTCATTTTGGCAACTGAAAGTGGAGTTGATCTATTGGATCCCTGGGTCCTGTCTAGTCCAACTTCATAGAGCAAGGCAATAACCCTGCCGACTATTTAAGGTGTGATTTCCCCCTGGGGACTGCCCCTGACATGAATCTTTGCACTCAAGGTTTGGATTAAAAGCCCTCACCATAAATACATGTATTATTTTATATTTATCGGTTGTCTCTTTTCAACATAGTAAATAGGAAGTTGTGTTGTGCCCTCAGAAAACCAGAACAACCAAGTAATACATTGTCCGTTGCTGAAGGAATGTATCTTATGTTGCCGTCCAAGTTATTTTCATACGGCTCAGCCACAGTCCCTACCTGGATGTTGACACGTGTGTGTGTGTGTGTGTGCTTGTGTTTATTTGTTGACAGCCAGTGGCAGCCTGCGCCATGCCGGTCATGAAGGGCTGGAACATCCTTACCAACTCAGACAAGACACGTAAAGCAAGGTATACACTCCCGACCAAAGACCATCTACACAGATCTCTACAATGTTGTCTCCAGCTATCTGCTTAGCCAAATCAAAGAGTCAACAGTGGAGGATGCTTATTAATAGATAACAATAGATTATAGCACAGTTCATAATCCATGGGGAACTGCACAAAATGTCACAAAATAAATTGTAACGTTTTAAAGCATACAAATGGAGGCGCACGAAGAGGGTCTGGGAAGTGAGGACAGTAATGCTAGTTCAGGTGGTAGACAGCAAACCTTCTATGATTGAGACCGAGACATGACTGGTGTGTGTTTTCTGCGTGTAGAGAGGGAGTTATGGAGTTCCTGCTGGCCAACCACCCCCTGGACTGCCCCATCTGTGACCAGGGAGGAGAGTGTGATCTACAGGTAACAGTGACCCCCCCCCCCCCCCCCCCCCACCGGCTTTGTTAACCACGCAGCCTACTGATTACAAATGGGTCCGTCTCTAAGGCGCAGTATGGTATGACAGAATTGGTGGTTTGGCCAATGGGTGGGCAGGATAGTGTAACGCGTATACTCTGGGTCTTCAACTCCAAGCCGAAAGCCACCGGGTTCGATCCCCACCGTCCACAGCTTACCACTAGGCATCCTGGAGCATGATGACCCCATAACCCCTACCTGCTCCTTGACGACGTCTGTCCCAACGCAACGTAGTCAACGTTGGATAAAAGCGACTCGGAGGTCGACCGCAAGAGTCTCGAATGTATTAAGCGTTCATTTCGATTGCACCCATCGGCTCGCCATCAACACACACTCCCGTGTGTGTTGATGGCGAGTCGATGGGGGCAATCGAAATCCTCAACCCCCACGTACAGCTAGGCCGGTCAACGCAAGACCTCCCAGAGCTACACACACACACACCAGCCTCCTAACCCCTTCCCCCCCCCTACCAGGACCAGTCCATGCAGTTCGGCTCGGACCGCAGTCGCTTCACAGAGAACAAGCGGGCGGTGGAGGACAAGAACATCGGGCCGCTGATCAAGACCATCATGACACGCTGCATCCAGTGCACACGCTGCGTCCGGTGAGAGGGGGGCGTGGCCAGAGAGCGCCGCGTAAAAAAGGCCATCCTTTGACACCGGGAGCAGGGGGCTTCTGTGTGTCTGAATGTCGGTTGGGTATTGTGTGGTGTTTGTGTGGTTGTTGGAACGTACTGTTGTTTTAAGTGGTGTGCTTGTGAGGGAATGCTTACTGATGGCGTGGCTAATTCATACATTTTGACAGAGCTACCACAGAAATGTTTCAGGGTCTCTGACCTATCCATGCATTCTATTCGTACGATATTGGTGTTATGATACTATTGGAAAATCTTGATTTCAATTGAAAGGGTCGGGCAAATAACGGATATGTACCGTGCCCTTTCATTCTGCTGAGACTACAATCCGACACAAATATACCAACCGCGAGCCCGGTGGTTCTCTGGCGGGATTTCTCACTCGTGGTTTCTTTTTCCCCGTTCAGGTTCGCCAGCGAGATCGCGGGCGTGGAGGACCTGGGCACGACGGGCCGCGGCAACAACCTGCAGATCGGCACGTACGTGGAGAAGATGTTCATGTCGGAGCTGTCGGGCAACGTCATCGACATCTGCCCCGTGGGCGCGCTCACCTCCAAGCCCTACGCCTTCACCGCGCGGCCCTGGGAGACCAGGTAGGGGCCGGGGGCGAGGGAGCATGGAACATGGACCACCGAATCCGTGGTGGGATCAGGCATGCTGTTTAGGGAGCTACACAGTTTACAGAAAATGACAAAATGCAGAACCCTCACACTTAGATGTTGTGAAAGTGCTAAAAAAAAAAACTGTTTTCAAAGTGTTAAATATACGGGGGAATGGATGTGAAAGAATAGATCGATTACACAGGAAGATGATTGACTGAATCAATCTGCCTCTCTTTATTGCTCCAAATAAACGCAGATAACGTAAATAATCCTGTATTCTGAATTTGGACAGTGATCCCATTGCAATGCTTTATCATTATGTGCCTTAAAATCTAAAAAGTAACCTGTAGACCAAAAGACTTCTAGGTTTTTTTATACAAATTGTAGTTTTGATCGGTCCAATCACAATACTGCTGGCATGACCCTGCAATCCCTGCACGGACTGATCACGGCCCCACCTTCTCTCTCTCTCTCTCTCTCTCCTCCCCCCCCCCCCTCCCCCCACGCAGGAAGACAGAGTCCATCGACGTGCTGGACGCGGTGGGCAGCAACATCGTGGTGAGCACCCGCGGTGGGGAGGTGATGAGGGTCATGCCCCGGCTGAACGAGGACGTCAACGAGGAGTGGATCTCCGACAAGACCAGGTCAGACTCCCAGCAGCTAACCCCTAACCCCCGGCCCCCCAACGGAGCTAGTAGACTAGTGTCGAGGCTCGGTGATGGTCCCACGTCGACGCAGCGTGACGGCCACGCAGACGCTCCGACGCAGTCGTGAACCTCTTTCGGTTCTGCGTCGGGTTTTAGTGAGCGGACCAATCACAGCCCTTGCTGCTGCGTCGCCCCGACGCGAGGTTGCAGTTTTTGCGAGGCGCACGTCAGGCCCGCGCGGTGGACGCAAGGAGGGTCCGCAAGGATGTAACGGGTCCGTAAACCCCCTTGCGTTGCGTCGACGTGGGACCATGACTTTACGCCTCTCCGAGATGGACGTGTTCATGCCTCTTTTAGATGCTTAAAGTGGAGGGAAAAACTCCATGCTTAACCGCAGGGATGGAAAGAGATTATCGCAGTAGGCGCCGCGATGACCTCACTGCCCGTGCCATACGGTCCAGGGCAGGTCCCGTCACCTGGTGGCAGTTTGAGCCAATCAGTCGCCATTGCCAAACATTACGTCGTTTGTGCGGAAGGAAAATATCTTATTCCTAACCCTAAACTCAAATGGGGTTTGAGTTTAGATATGGTTGTGCTTTCAAATGTTCAAACTTGATACATGGTTTTTGTGTGTGTGTCTCCAGGTTCGCCTACGACGGCCTCAAGAGGCAGAGGTTGACCCAGCCAATGGTGAAGAACGCCTCAGGTCAGCTGATGGCCACCTCGTGGGAGGACGCTCTGACCCGCGTGGCGGGGGCAGTAAGTCTCTGCGCTCTCGGGTCACATCAGGTGGTTGGGATTTGTGGCTTTAATGACAGCTGAGACGTGGATCCGTCTGTGTTATATATTACAGCCAATCTGATTTGGGGTATTTAGGCATGGATGCTCACGAATAGCTGACTGGCTGTGGGGGTTTTCCTAACTTTACGCTCAAATTATTGCTCGTCCCCCGTGCTGCCTTTTTGAGAATCTTTATGACAACATTTAAAGGAAAGCGAAAAGTCCTATATCAGAAATCTAAAAAATAAAGTTAAATAAATAAAAAAATATATATCAATGCAAAGATGTGTTCAGTCGCCCAGTGCAAAAACATCCCACTGCAATAGATGGGAAATGTATCTGAGAATACACTGCAGCCACCTTTATAAACTTCTAGGCCAGACACAAGAAAATAGAGAAATGCTGCACAGCAGTCCTTAATCCAATTAAAAGAGAAGCAGCTTTTCAGTGTGTGTGTGTGTGTGTGTGTGTGTGTGTGTGTGTGTGTGTGTGTGTGTGTGTGTGTGTGTGTGTGTGTGTGTGTGTGTGTGTGTGTGTGTGTGTGTGTGTGTGTGTGTGTGTGTGTCCTCAGCTCCAGGGCGCGCAGGGCAACGAGGTGGCGGCCATCGCCGGGGGCATGGCGGACGCAGAGTCCCTGGTGGCCCTCAAGGACCTGCTCAACGGACTCAACTCAGACAGCCTCTGCACGGAGGAGCTGTTCCCCATGGACGGGGCCGGGTGAGAGACACCCGCACAGAGAGAGAGAGAGAGATATGGACGCTTGTTTTCCATCACGCATGTACCGCACTTGTCAAATCAGTGACATTTGTCCCTTCAGGCCCTTAATCAGTGTGAAGTCTCAAAGGGCTTCACAGGCCACATTCCATGACACCCCCCTAACCCTAGTGCTCTAAAGTGCAAGAAACAACCTTTTATTATCAGGGTAGAAACCCTGAGAAGCAACCGTTGCACCTTGTCCACAAACCTCAAATTGGGGTTTGAACCCCGAACCCTTCAGCTGGGAGTCCAAACACCCCTAAAATCTAAAATCCAGACGATAGGGACGGGGATTTGTAAAAGAACAATACCGTACGATCTGGCAACGATTTAGTGAGCGGCGATATGTATTAAGGCTGTAAATATTGCAATAGGAAGTGGAGGTTTATTTCTCCGTCTTCAGATCAGATATTTAGTTTGGTTTGAGCGAAGAAGTTGGGCTCCCACGGTGGGCACCCTTGCGCTGTAGCCTCTGCAGTGTGCCTGTCGGTGCTTTAACGTTGTGTCGTTGTGTTGTCGTGTCTCCGCAGCACGGACCTGCGCTCCAACTACCTGCTGAACACGCGCATCGCCGGCATCGAGGAGAGCGACGTGCTGCTCCTGGTCGGGACCAACCCCCGCTACGAGGCCCCGCTCTTCAACGCCCGCATCCGCAAGAGGTACGGCCTCCGGTCTGGCCCCGGTCTGGCCCCGGCCTGGCCTTGATCTGCCCCCACCCTGGCCTCGTTCTGCCTCGATCGGGCCCCACCATGGCCCCACCCTGGCCCGGCCCCGACCCTTTTTGTTAGAAGGGCAATTCGGGATGATATTTGTTGAGGAAAACGTATAACTAAAACGTTTTTTGTATCTGCTGACTTCTCCACAAAGACTTGTTGAGCCGGCTAACATGTTTCCTGAGAAAGTGTCGCCTTTTATAATGAGAAAAGTTAGCATGAAGGAAAGTAGGATTTTCTATTGATCGATTATTAAGTTATTATCTCTTTGTGCTGGTTATTAATGTAACGGCGGCCGGTGGTGTTTCAGCGGCGCCTCAGCCTAACCCCTCTCCCCCCTGTCGTCCCCCCCGTCAGCTGGCTGCACAATGAGCTGCGCGTGGCCCTGGTGGGCCGGGAGGTGGACCTGAGCTACACCTACGACCACCTGGGGGAAGAGTCGGACGTGCTGCAGCAGCTGGCCAACGGCACGCACCCCTTCTGTGAGGTAATGAGGGGGACACACACACACACACACACACACACACACTGGCACCCCTTCTGTGAGGTAATGAGGCACACGCGTGCATCCCTACTGGGAGGTAATGGGGAACCTACTTAAGGAGACTCTCACACAAACTCAGGCATTCACACGCACAAATGCAAACAAAGGCACCAACACACACACACACACTTTCGTGGCTGTTTCTCTAGAGATATTGTGTCTAGGACTGATGAGATTTCTAAATGCTAAAGCACACAAAAGTGGTAGACAATTAACCTATATGAATGTATGCATACACTAGACTCCTCTCCAGCAGAGTGAGTCCAGAATACAGTTAGACGGAGCTGTTTCAACAGTTTCACACCCTCCCCACATTGCTGATGTCAATAATCAAATCAGTTGATGTTTACCCAAGACACAGAGTTGCCTGTGTCCTCATCAAGCAGTTGAATGCATCAGGGGATGCCTTCTCCCTCGTGACCACTTTAGCCCCAGCACAAAGGTTAACATTAAGATGACACTAGGAAAAGGTAGGGTGGCCAGATAATACAAGAAACAGGAAACACAGCTTTGGATGACCAAAAGGAAAACAACGTATGACCACACACACACACACACACACACCCCTTCAATGAGGTTACATTCAAAGGTATTTCCCTCTCTTCCCCCCCCCCCCCTCCAGGTGCTGGCGTCGGCCAAGCGTCCCACGGTGGTGGTGGGCAGCAGCGCCCTGCAGCGCGCCGACGGCGCCGGCATCCTGGCGGCCGTGTCGGCGCTGGCGCAGAACGCCCGCGTCAGCAGCGGCGTGGAGGAGGGCTGGAAGGTCCTCAACGTGCTGCACAGGTGAGGCCAGAAACGGCCCCCCGACGCCGAGGCCGTAACCGCTGGTTACTGTGGCCGCGCTAAGCCTGGAGCTGGTGAACTGATGAACTGAGGCCCCGTCGTTCACACGGAGCCGAAACAGGGGTTCATGAATATCTCCGTAAAGACGGAGTCATTGCAAAACCGCATCGAGCTTTAGAAACGCTGTGGGAAACATTCAAGGCGCTGGTTCTCCACAGAAAAAAGTGGAGCGCATAAAGCCTGCACGCATACAGCCTGTATGCGCGCTGTATACAAACATTCAGTCACGAGGTGATTCAACCTTTTAAATTCAGCAGAAGTACTTTTTAATGTACTGTTAGTAATTAAATGTATCAAGGGGCTTTATTTAAAGCTACAAAAAGAATACAAATTAGATAATAAATAAAAAATTCAACGCAACTCTGACGTCCCCCAGCTGGTGGGGGCCTAATGACGTCGACGGTTGCGTTTCAGGCGTCCACACGAATCCTAACACGAAACCGCATAGGTCCGGATAGATTTGAAACCACCTCCGAGGGTGGTTCCGGATTCGCCGGCTCCGTCTGGACGGTCGGCCGAAACGCACAAGACTTATGCGGTTTCACCAGAAAGTCGGCCCCTCCAGCACGACTTTTCCAGCAGGCAGACAATCTACAGATAGATACACACCGTAGACAGACACACTGTAGATACACCAATAGATACCAGAGAGAGAGAGAGAGAGACAGACAGACAGACAGACAGACAGACAGACAGACAGACAGACAGACAGACAGACAGACAGACAGACAGACAGACAGACAGACAGACAGACAGACAGACAGACAGACAGACAGACAGACAGACAGACAGACAGACAGACAGACAGACAGACAGACAGACAGACAGACAGACAGACAGACAGACAGACAGACAGACAGACAGACAGACAGACAGACAGACAGACAGACAGACAGACAGACAGACAGACAGACAGACAGACAGACAGACAGACAGACAGACAGACAGACAGACAGACAGACAGACAGACAGACAGACAGACAGACAGACAGACAGACAGACAGACAGACAGACAGACAGACAGACAGACAGACAGACAGACAGACAGACAGACAGACAGACAGACAGACAGACAGACAGACAGACAGACAGACAGACAGACAGACAGACAGACAGACAGACAGACAGACAGACAGACAGACAGACAGACAGACAGACAGACAGACAGACAGACAGACAGACAGACAGACAGACAGACAGACAGACAGACAGACAGACAGACAGACAGACAGACAGACAGACAGACAGACAGACAGACAGACAGACAGACAGACAGACAGACAGACAGACAGACAGACAGACAGACAGACAGACAGACAGACAGACAGACAGACAGACAGACAGACAGACAGACAGACAGACAGACAGACAGACAGACAGACAGACAGACAGACAGACAGACAGACAGACAGACAGACAGACAGACAGACAGACAGACAGACAGACAGACAGACAGACAGAGGGGGTGGTCTCCTTTACCCTGCAGGTGGTTGGGCTTTCTCCCGATGGCCAATCAGGAGAAAGCCCACGTTGACTCACTTGACTGGAACTCATCGCTGGAGGCGTTGCTGCGTCGTCGTCCCTGCCGTCACATCCGCTGGGCTCCAACCCGTGTGTTTGCTCGTTGGTCTCCAGGGTGGCCAGCCAGGTGGCAGCGCTGGACCTGGGCTACAAGGCGGGCGTGGACGCCATCCGCAACAACCCGCCCAAGATCCTCTTCCTGCTGGGCGCCGACGCCGGCTGCATCACCCGGGCCGACCTGCCCAAGGACAGCCTCGTCATCTACCAGGGTACACACACACACACAGACACACACACACGGACACACACGCAGGTACAGACCGGATCCAACAAAACCAACCACACACAGATCGACCGTCTAAGCTCTGAGAAATGCACGCGTCCCGTTAATGCGAACACAAGAGGGCAGTGCAGCGGTTCCGACCCCAGATGTTCATGACACACGCGCTAGCAAACCCCAAAAGACCCCAACCCTGAGTCCGCTCCATTGAAAAGATCCCAATCGTGCCTGTGACCAATCAGCAATGACCTCCTGCGTTCCTCTGCGGCGACAGCCGAAGTGTCTACGGTCTGGGCAGGGCCGAAGCGTCTCCACGAACGCTGAGGTCATCCGTCTCCCGGGGCGTGAAAAACGGGGCGTGTCCCGTCTCTGAGGAGCGCCAGGGGGATCAGCCTCGAGGCCGCACCTAAACGCAGGCCCACCATTGGTCGCCAGCAGTGTGTGTGTGAGCGTTATGCAGGCACCGCCCTCTAGCCGATCACCGATCCGTCCAGCCCAACACTAACCCCCTCCCCCGCCCCCCTCCCACCAGGTCACCACGGCGACGTGGGGGCGCCCATGGCGGACATCATCCTGCCGGCCGCCGCCTACACGGAGAAGAACGCCACCTACGTGAACACGGAGGGGCGGAGCCAGCAGACACGCATCGCCGTCACCGCCCCGGGGACGGCGCGCGAGGACTGGCAGATCATCAGGGCCTTGTCCGAGGTAACACACACACACGCGTGCACCTACACCTGCATGCCTGCGCACAAACACACTGGAGGATTGGCCGAATAACTGAATTTTCTTTTAAAGTTTTTAGATGTATTGATTGACGTCGGGATGTTAAGTTTAAAGGAATTGCCTGGTAGCTTTAACTTGATAATTATAATGTTGTACACATAGAGTTTAGAGGTAGAGGAAAGGATGACTCTACATCACATTTCAATGCACGAGGGTAGGTTTCTCATATCTAATATTTATTTTCTTATTCACTCCTTACTCATCAAAGCGCTGAAGTAACCCAGCAGCACTACTAGAGGTCCCTGCAGGCTAAAGCTAGGCCTGTCTAAGTCTGGCTGTATCTTGACTGGACACACTGCTTCTGAACACCCTACATAAGGTTCCGTTCATTTTGAAAGTGAGCGATTGCGTTTTGGCAGGAAGTTTAAGTGCTTACTTTATTCATGAAGTTAGACACTGGTCGTGTGGCATTTCTCCTCGTTCAAACCGGTTTCTAAACCAATTAATTCCACTGTGGTTCTACGTGTTGCTCCATTATGTGTTTCTGGGGACAATAAAGTATTTGAACTTTGAACTTCTGTGAGGGCAAGCATCTTAGAAGGTTTTAACCCCTAGAAGTCTGCGTTTGATGCCTCTTTAATATAAAAGTGTGTGCGTGTGTGTGTGTGTGTGTGTGTGCACAGCTGGCGGGCGTGGCGCTGCCCTACGACACTGTGGATGAGGTCCGCAGCCGGCTGGCCGAGGTCTCCCCCAACCTGACCCGCTACGACGACGTGGAGGGGGCCAACTACTTCAAACAGGCTAACGAGCTGGCCAGCGTACGTCTCACTCTGTTATAAAACGCACACACAGCCTTAGCTCGTTTGTGCTAGCATAGCACAACTGGTGAAACGCATGCACAGCATTAACCTTTTTGTGTTACCATAGCATTAATGATTATGCGCAAGTACACACAGCCTTAGCATTTTTGATTATTTGAGCATTACTGCTAAACACACATGCACAGTCATAGCCTTTTTTTAACCAGCATCGTTTTACTGGTAGCAAACACATGCACAATCCTAGCATATCGTTTCCAGTCCAAAACGAGTCACATTCTCTTTTGTCGGAGGCCCAAAGAAATCCGGCCTTTTTATGTACCCCGTAGTCGGTATTTGAATACAGCAGACGACGCCCACGCGTTGTCCTAATAAAACGGCACACTCTTCCACTTAAACCTAACCACGGCAAACCATTCAAGCGCCACAGAAAAACCGAAAAACCCGCACAAACTGGTTTGTTTCGACCTTAATGCGTCGGTTAATGCGACGCGACGCGACGCGAGGTCAGTGTGTGACCCTCCTCCCCTTGTCTCTCTGGACCCTGCAGGCCGTGAACCAGACGCTGCTCACCGCTCCCCTGGTTCCCCCGCAGCTCACCGCCAAGGACTTCTACATGACAGGTGGGCGGGACTCTGGGGGGCCGACGGGCTAGCCCGGGGGACCAGGGGTCACATTTAAAATCGATGATGTCACTTTTAAAATCCGACAACACACCTGTTTGCACCTTTTTTTTGTTGCTTTTTAAAGGTACAATTATGGATCATGTTTGAGTTTGAAATGGGCTTAAAAAAGTGTTTTAGAGCCCATTTCAAACTTAAACATGATGCATATTGTACCACCTAAAGTTTTTACCTCCTAAAGGTACCTCCCTCCCTAAAAAAGTGTTTTAAGATGGGAGCTTGCTTGAAGTAGCGGGTCTTCTGTGTTGTACCTTGTTCAAGTATTGGCTCGTTTGTGTGCAGTGTCACCAGGCACCAAAGTGAACCGAAACAAATGGGATGAAGTTACAGTTATGTACGGCAGTTACAGCCATGTCACCATAGGGGGTGCTGTTGCGGTGCGGGTTGACCGTAGTCTTCATCCACAACTATGACGAATACAAAACACTATCATGCCGTTAAATGGACACTTTTGTAATCACAATCCTGTGATGGCATGCATGTTTAAAATGGGTGGGAATTCAACACTCCCCCCACCGCCTTTGATGCCTTGCTCTACCAGCTCCGCAAGACAGGACCGCTTGGAAGAGTATACTTCTGATATTCATACCCGCTGAACACAATTTTTTTTCTTTTTTTGTAATTTTGTGCTCTCTCTCTCTGTAGACTCCATCAGCCGGTCCTCCCAGACCATGGCCAAATGTGTGAAGGCCATCACGGAGGGAGCCGCGGCCATCGACGAACCATCCATCTGCTAGACGCCACTCACTAATTGAGAGCCGTAGAGAGTCTTCAACACACGGATACACATGCATCCACATTACATCCAACACCTTCAAAGTATGCTTACACACAAATACACACACAACACATACATACGCAGAGTTGGAGCCTCGCCTTTATTTAAATGTGTTCTTGATGCTTGTTGTGTACAGTCGATCTATTCCTCTCAAGACACAGCTCTGATTAACTTGTAATGAAGTCTGAATAAAAATAAATCCTTATGTTGTAGCCAGTCGTGGTTCGTAATCATTCCCTGCGTTTATGTCTTCTTCGGAATTAAGGAGGTGAAATACATTTTAATCACTTCATGGATTCTGAAGAGATCGAGGTCCACATTTCTGAGGACAGAGTTGCAGTGAATAACCATTTTAGAAACTGTCCTACCAAGTACCAAACAGACAGAAATTCCCTTATATGAATCCTTATGACGTTTGCATTATGCTAATGCTATTATGGAAATACCTCTGCAATTTCCCACCAGCAACATTTAAACCTCAAATTGTTTCTTGAGTTTGAATCCATAGGCAGGATGACCAACCCTGTCATTTTAAAGGTCCATTGGCTAATAATTGTATGATTTGGCACTTTAAACGTTTTAATTTGTAACTCCAGGCTCCATTTGTAACTTCTTAATATTTACCACAGGTGCATAATTAATATCTGGGGTACTATCGGATGGCATTTCGAGCGTATCTTTATAAATGTCAGTTCATTCAAAACAGCATTTTGTTTAGATAATAAAAAACAATTCTCCTTTAATTCAATAAACCATGGCTCTGACATACAACCACTGATCATAAATCCATTCTGCTCCACCCAAACAGAAGAGCGAGATAAACTCATGCATATCTTTCCCCTCAAAATCGAGCTTGACGCTAAAACAAAACCAAAATACAAATGAACCCAAACGGTCTATCTCAAGCATTTGATAAGATCTCCAATAGATTTTGACACTTCTCGTCTATTTAGTATATTCACAAATAAACATTGAAGGCAATGAGCATATCCCTGTTTCCCGGACTGACAGCCCTGCATGCTAGCAGAGTGGAGTTCAGGGCTGTAGAATGAGAGGAACGGGGCCGACTGCTATTAACTCAGAGTCCAGCCCGCCGCCAGAGAGGCCATGAAGCCGTTCAAGAGCGCCACTGCGTAGCCCACGTGGAAGGACCGCCCGGTGGAACGCCTGGATGAGAGCAGAAAGCGTGGGGGGAAAAAACAGAGGAGACTGCTGTGATTTAGCGGAGGATGTTTACAGAAAAAAGGAAGGGGGGGGGGAAACTGACTATATAAAAGTGGTCTGAGAATTGCCCCCAGAAAAAAATACAATGTTAAAACCTTTTCTGCATTCGCACACCCTTTCATGTAGGCTACATCTTGGGTATATATCTCGGCAGGCTACGTAAGAAAAGAGACTGACAAGTGAAACCTGTGTATACTTTTCTTTTCAAGCCTAAACTCCTTAATAATGTATCTATTTGCAGAACCAAATATTAATTGTAAAACCTTCAAGGCCGTATGCAATATGCATGCATGCCATTTGGAAAGAGGTTTAGATTTTGATAACATTTTCATGTCGTCACATGACATGTTGACAACATTTTGACTAAAATTCTTTATTTTGAAAGCGTGGAAGGAAAACACAGGAATCCTAGGAGTGCCTTGTGGATCCTGCGCCCACAAGAATAACACAATACACATACAATGAACAGTCTTTTGGAAGGTTCAATTTGAAATGCAATGAGTCAATGATCTGAAAGAAAGACTAACAGACAGGGCTCTAGTTTACTTCATTAAGGACAATCAATTATATTAAATATAGATGACGAGTGCGATGATATGCTACACTGCCTGCTTGTACGTATGAACACTATATAGACTCTGTGTGTGTGTGTGTGTGTGTGTGTGTGTGTGTGTGTGTGTGTGTGTGTGTGTGTGTGTGTGTCCGGCGTGCGTGTTTTACCTGAAGTTGGACTGGCCAGGTGTGTATGAGTCCATGTAGGTGAGGCTCAACGAGAAAACACAACAGATGCAGCCGGCTATCGCAGACAACACTAGGATACTCCAGAATCCTGGACACCAACAAACACACACACACACACACACACACACACACACACACGTCAATGTTGTTGTCATTTGACTGTTGACTGTGGAGCAGGAAATGTTAATCACAAAGATCCATTTTCTTATCAAATTCTTACTGCATTCACGTTACAAATGGAGACTGAGTTTTTGACAACATTTTGTGTGCGTTTCAAAAGGGCAGGGTAAGGGTGAGTAGTAGAACCTCTACATGCAATGAGAGTTGGGGAAACCCTGATCTAGAGGCATACAACAAGGATGCATTGGATCAAACTTGAAAGATAGAATATCGTCAGTGTAAGTAACACTGGCAATAATACCGTTCAGCAATGAGAGAACAGAAGTGCAGAACGGTGCTCACCTAGCATGCTGACCTCAGTGCCGTCGTCGACTGTCACTCGCTCAGCCCGCAGCTCTGAAAGGAGGTGATCCTCAATTCATCACAAATTCATATCTATCCATCGCCATAAGGGCCATAACTTGACTTGCATGTACTGTCATGTCCACCCAATATAGAGCTTGTCAATATGGCTAGAATATAAACGCATGTATGCATGTATGTATGTATGCATGTATGATGTAAATACTGAACAGTATGTAGGCTTATAATATGGGTGTGTATGCGTGTACATAAATCCACATTTTATCAACAGAATATTAAAATATTTTACAATTATATATCCCGCCCCCCCCCCCCCCCCCCCCCCCCAACACACACACACACACACACACACACACACACCCACACACCTCTGAGGATCGTGTACAACAGTGCACAAATCACACCAGCCGCAAACACAACGACCGCGGAGCAAACGGAGGACAGCAGCACAAGTGGCCAGCGCCGCTTCGGCCGGTGGGTGTCATCATACGAGTCGAGGACCTCCTGGGGACGAGGGTTCGTGTCCATTTTCAAAGTAGAAGTCAGACAGGTTAGTTTCTCAAAAGTGATGGCAGATGCGTTCACCAAATACTTCCATGCCACCATTTACCGCCCGAGCGATTAAACAAGTTGGTCAATCTCTCTCGATAAGGCCTATAGCAAAGTATTCTTGTTTCGGTGCAAGGAGTTTACGGTATGATCAACGGTAACATCAACTATTGGGGGAAATGACAGAACTTCTTCCGCAATAAAACTTCGTAGAGGGGCGTGGCGGTCACTCTTAATACTACTTCCTGGGGTCCAAAAGAGGAAAAGATCTAGGAGTGTGTGCGTGTGCGTGTGCCTGTGCGTGTGTGTGTTTGTCTGACAAACAAAGCGAAGTTATGATAGGAGTAAGAAAACAAATAAACAACAATATTAATATTAATGTATTAATAACTGACCAACGTACCTACCTGCCATCCATTACTTAAACGTAATGGCTCACATCTAAATAAGTCACATGTGAAAGCAGACAAATGTATTAGAAACTACAGAAGGGATCACTTATTATAGTTCCTTTATTTTGGTACTTTGATATTCTCACGGGCTCTTGTTTTGAAAAGAATCCGCCGGAAGCTGTGTGTGACGCAGCGTTGTGGCGTCAACAACACTGATCAGACGGACCCGCCGCGGCTCCCCTCGTCCAAGACTCGTTTTAAATACACCACAGCACGGTAATTATCCTTCTATTAATAACGAATTGCACTTCTCCACGATGAATAACAGTCGTTTGTCGCGTGAACCCAGGAACTCTTTATTATACATTATCCATCGACATTTGATATTTTTTCCTCTTTTGCGTTTGACGTTCAGTGTCACGAGAGCCGATCACACACCCTGATCATACAAGCTGGACTTCAGATTGCACACACAAGTAGACGCTTCATATAACGTGTGTTTTACTGTTCCTCTCCTCCGCTGCCTTGTCGGCATCTGTATGTCCATCAGCAGCAGCAGTGGGAGAGTAGACGGTGCTCTGTCCAGCTCACCTCCACCTCAGATCTTATGTTATAACATGAGGAAGGAGTTCCTTACTCATCATGCACTGCTCATGGCTGCAGAGATGCATGGCCAATGTTGTTGTTCCCACTGTACTTGTGAGTTGGATGTGGATGTTTTTAGGGTTCATGTCACTGCACTGCTCGTTCTGCGAGATTCCATCTGCGGAATGAGATGTGCGAAATCGGTTTGTCACACGCTCTAGGGTGAAGGTGTGTCCGTGTAATAAAGTATCGACTATCCACATGGCTGTGATTCTGGACAGGCCCTTATAAGGTGGTGCTCCTCACGTTAGTCCGTTTTTTTTTTTAGAGTCTGTTGCTATGGTTATTCTACTAGGATGTTATTTCGATGTTATGGGATATATTGTCGTTTCTTCTTCATCGCCTCCCCTGGTCATCCATAACGGCTTGTTATTAGGGCTGTAGAGTTGTGTAAATATGACTGTATCTCCATGCCGGGGATCGCAGATAGCCCAGGTGTTGGACAGAATGCTAGCTGGAGACACGTGATGGTGTGTCAACATGAAAAGACAGGGGGCAAATATTTACCCAGACAACTATAAGCACTCAGAGAAATACGTTATTATGAGTGTGAGAGCAGCAGAAAAGAAAAAGGGATGTGATGGATACCATGGATTCACGATATCAATTATTTATGTGAAGTTTATCCAAAATAATTGTCATTTTGTGCATCATTGTGTTGGTAGAAAGGGTAATTCGCAGGGATATAGCGCAAAAACGTTATGCTGTTTTTTTTACAACAATCATCTGAATGTCAGAAAATTGGATGTACGTCGTTGACGTAATCATTTCAGTCATCAACATTTTCTGCTGACTGAAACTTGAGTGCTCAGAATAGACAAAAGGCCGGGACAATATCAAAGCGCGAATGGCTTAGCCATGCATATCGCTCAGTGGACATGTGACCAGGCGGTTTAAGAACACACACACACACACACACACACACACACACACACACACACACACACACACACACACACACACACACACACACACACACACACACACACACACACACACACACACACACACACACACACACGCGCTTAACCGCCGTTTCCTTCTCTCGTCTAAAGGCCCATTGTACCCATTAACGCTGAAATAGCTCTATTATTGCGGAGAACTACAGGGAGGGAAGCTAGTTCTTTTGGGGGGGGGAAATGTTCATGTCAATTGTTTTGATTCGCTGTGTTTTTAGTATTTAATGAGATGATGTGGGGAGATTTGTCACCGTCACGTTGTGCGCTGTCGTCAGTCCTGTCCGCTCTCCTCTCTTCAGTCTTCTTTTAGCTTTTTTTTTCTTTCTAAATCCCCCTATTCCGCAGTGTGATGAACAGGATTCAAATAATTTCTCACGCCCGAACGTAACCACACTTCCCTTTCTCTCTTCTCTCTCTCTCTCTCTGGTATCTCTGGGTGTCGCTCTCCCTTTCGCTCTTTCTCTCTTTCTCACTGCAGTCGAATTTAGAATGTTTTCCCCTAAAGCCTCACGCGCACACAATCGCACTCGAACACGCGCTAACATATACTCACACATGCAAGCACACACGCACACAAATGCATACATACACAGGCATACATGCACCCACACGCACACAAACACATGCACACACAAACACACGCACAAACACATGTACTCACACATGGCAACACACAGGCACGCAAACACATGCACACACTTGCACACTCATGCACACACACTCACACAAGATTATCCCATCACCCCCCCCTGGAGGACAAGCGGTATCCCCCGCTCTCGTTTCTCTCTTGCAGTGTTCGCCCCTCCTCTGCCACACAGCTCATCTTCACATACGTGTGCAGCGCTGCCTTATCACTAGTGTACCCCCTCACCCACCCCCTCACCACCACCACTGCAGTGCTGCAGCCACTCAAACAGAGCAGTGCCGGGTGTTTAATTAGTGTGCTAATCCCAACACACACACACACACACACACACACACACACACACACACACACACACACACACACACACACACACACACACACACACACACACACACACACACACACACACACACACACACGGATGGAGAGCCACACACTGTTTAGTCATTTCATGTAAAACATAAACTCATTAATACACGTTTTTTGTTCTCCATTGGATTTTTTTCTTTGTGTTTGATATCATCTTTTATACATGCAGGGACTAAGAGATGCAGAGGTTGTCTAGGGAGCATTACAGAGCAGGGAGGACTACGGGGAATGGCCGGCTGTGCTCTGTGAGTCCACTGACTAATCCCTTCACCCGGTGGAGGGAGAAACAGCGCCGGAATATGAGGACCGCATCAAATGCACAGACCACTGCTGACACAGGGACAGCAACGTCCTGAACGTTTGAAAGTGTTTGTGCTCTCAGTCGATACTTGTTCTTGATCCATTGTGGTCGCTAAGCAGCGCCGAGCGTTGAGTGTCAACCTCGCAGGAGGACAGTTCTGACATGTGCGCCGTTTTCTCGAGGGACGTGTTGCGTGTGTGCTCCTTTTGTGGTTCGGGGCTGAAGGCTAGTGCTGCAGACATTTGAAAGCTCGTGGAGGGTTTTCGTTCCTCTGCCTCAGTGCCCGGACACAGCCCTTTTCCAAACCCGTTTTAAGAAACTAATCC